>NC_142243.1:59396458-59549330 GCF_052056855.1 Sturnus vulgaris | reverse complement strand
TTCTGTTGTGAGACAGAACCAGGAGCAGAAGCAAGGCAGGCCTTAAACTTAAAAGGGTATTAAAAAAGAAATTTATTAACTACACAAAGAAAGAAAGAAACAAATTCAGAATAAGATCTTCAGACCACTCCTTCCTTCCCTCTCCCAACCTTCATAACAACAAAACAAACATACAAAAAACTACTTCAGTCAGTTCCCAACTTAAATAGTCCTTTTCAGGTCACTTTGGAGAGAGAAGTTTCCTCTTGTTCAGCTATAGGGACTTCTCCACAAGAAGGCAAAAACCAGTTCTCCCGTGGCTTCACTTTCACGATTGGCATCCACCCAGGAAAAAGCTTGCAGAGTCGTGAAGCTCCTCCCATCTTCACAGCTTTCCCAAAGCTGTGCTTATGGGCCATGTTAAACTCATGGGGCATTTACTTTTAAGACTGAACTGTTCCAAAACAAAAGTTCTCTTCATCTCTTTTCTCTCTGTTCATGCTTCATCCTCAGAAAACCGAGATCCCCTTCTTTCCTCGGGGCAACACAGGTACTTTTAGTCAAATGATCTATCAAATGGAACTCCCCAACTCCCCATGTTTTCTTTTTTTTCCATGGTTTATAGGAATATCCAGTGCAGTATCAGTTCATCCCTACAACTTCATAAAAGGAGTTTTCAGCCAACTTTAATGGCATCTTCTCATTCTCCTTCCATCTAAAAAAAACTTAGCTCTTACTTCACTGACTTTGGAGTATCTTCTTTTTCCCCTCTCATATTCAAAGGAAAGCTGGAGGTTTGCAAATCTTAACTGAGCACTAAAGAGTTCAAGTTTCACACAGGAGTTGCAGGTGCTGGGGCAGGCCCCTGTAGGGTGAGGAGTGTCTGAGATCTCAGTCAGCCTTTCTGGGGCTGGGCTGCAGCTCACACTGCCCATGGCCACCCCTGCTCCCCAGACAGGGGCTCGGCTACCTCCTTCAAAATGTGTTTTCACAGAGCAAACTAACTTTTTCTAATTGTTTTTTCTAATTGTTTTTTGTCAATAACCAAACCAGCCTTCAATTGGTCACATCAACCCAGAGAGGAAGTTCTCATAGAGAGAACTTCTCTCTGAGTTTCTTCTTCCAGGTGAAACCAGCACAGTATTCAGCACAGTATTGTTTCTGTATTCAGTATTGGTTTTGGCTCATCAGTTAGATTGCAAACTCTTTAGAGAAATGATACGTGATTAGGCCAAAAGTCATAATTTATTACTCATTATATTATAGCAAAAGCTTTAAAACATGTATGCAGACTCTAGTTTAGGACTTCTAAAACAGGTATCCATTAAACTGTCTAAAAGTCATAGAATCATTAAGGTTGAAAGAGATCCTTAAGATCATGAAGTCCAGTTGTCAACCCAGAACCACCACTATAACTCCTAAGTCCCTAAATCACTAAGTCACATCATCCAGATCCATACATCTCTTAGACATCTCAAGGGATGGTGCCTCCACCCTGGGCCACCTATTCCAATGCCTGACCACCCTAACAGTGAATTTTTTTTTCCTAGTATCTGAATCCCCCCTTGTCTCATCTTAAGGCCATGTCTTCTGGTCCTCCCACTGCAGGCACAGCAGAAGAGACTGGCCCCCACCTCACTGCAATCTCCTTTCAGGTGGCTTTAGAGAGCAATGAGGTCCCTCCTGAGCCCCCTCTTATCGAGAATAAACAACCCCAGCTCCCTCAGCCATTCCTCATAAGACAGGTTTTCCAGACCTTTCATAAGCCTTGTTGCCCTTCTTTGGCCACGCTCCAGCACCTCAATGTCCTTTCTAAAGTGAGGGGTCCAGAGCTGCACCACAGTACTTGAGGTATGGCCTCACCAATGCCAAGTACAGGAGGGTGATCACTGCCCTGGTCCTGCTGGCCACACTGTTCTTCATACAGCCAGGATGCCACTGATGTTCTTGGCCAGCTGGGCACACTGCTGGCCCATACTGAGTGCCCCCAGGTCCCTTTCTGCTGAACAGCTCTTGAGCCACTCCTCCCCAAGCTTGTCAGACTTCATGGGGTTGCTGGGACTCAAGTGCAGGACTCAGCACTTCCCCTTTGTCCTCATGATGTTGTCCTCAGCCCATTGACTGAGTTTGTCCAGGTTTCCCTGGAGAGACTTCCTGCTCTTGAGCAGATCAATGCTCCCACCCAACTTAGCGTTTTCTGCAAATTTACTGAGGGTGCCCTGAATCTCCAGGTTCAGGTCATCAAAAAAGATGTTAAACTGGCATCAGCCCCCAAACTGAGCCCTGGGGAACACCACCAGTGACCCACCACCACGTGGATTTAGTTCCACTCACTATAACACTCCAAGCCTTGCCATCCAGCCCAGTTTTTATTTACTGAGATGTTCACCTATCTAGGAGGATGCTGTGGGAGACTGTCAAATGCTTTACTGAAGTCTAGATAGAGTATACCCACAGCCTTTATCCCATCTACTGAGTGGGTCACTTGGCCATAGAAGAAGGTCAGGTTGACCAAGCAGGACCTGCCTTTCATAAGTCCATGTTGGCTGGACTTGATCCCCTGATTGTCCTGCACGTGCCATGTAATGGCACTGCAGATGATCTCTTCCATAACCTTGGTCAGAACTGAGGTCAGGCTGACAGGCCTGTAGTTCCCTGAATCATCCTTCAGATGCTTCTTGTAGATTGGCTTTACATTTGCTAATTTCCAGTCAGCTGGAAGTTCTCCAGTTAACAGGGACTGCTGGTAGAGGATTGAGAGTGGTATAGCAGGTTCTTTTCCTTCACTCATTACTCTGGGGTGGATGAATGTGACCATCAATGTGAGTCTCCAGTCTGAGTTAAGTTATTTATAAAAATGCCTTGCCTGTCTTTGAATTAATTTGTAGTACTAGATTACTCGAATAAATATATTTGACATTATTTTTATTCTAGTGTCCTCTGTGATAAAGCATTTTGGGGTTTTTTTGTGATACTACTTAAATATTTTTGTAGCTTGATTAAAAAATAACTTCCTTCTTCAGGGTATCATTTCCAAGGTTGCCACTACTTAAAAAGCATTATGTAGATGTGCCATATTTTGACTCCAAACTCATTGTTATACTCAAACAGAACTTTGGACCACATTTCTCTGACTTGCAAGCTGTGTAACAGCTTAGTAGATGAACTACATCTGCAATGTGAGAAACATTATCATACTCAAAAGAGCATTATGGGCATTGCTTAATACTGCAGAGGCACAGAAATGATAAACTTGTGAAACATCCTATTTCAAGCATTTCATTGAATTGCATGGTTTTGTTCCATCCCTGTAGTGCATTGGCACCTAAATTCTTAAAGGGCAGTGAATGGAGATTTTCAGTGTTAGAACTTAAGCCATTGATGTTCTGCTGAGGTAATACTGTAATGAATGGGAAATTTTGCTGTGATAACAGGGAGACAACATTTGCACCTTTCTCACACAACCAAACAGGTATGACTTGTGTCTGTATGTGCTTCCCTATGTATCAAATGAAAAGTCTAAAAATCTACCTGCTTGCACTGCTGCAGCATGAGCTGTTGAAATTACTATTGTATTTTATTTTTGTATTTGTGCACTACAGATAAGATGAAAATGACAATGTCAGTAGACAAACACACCTTTCCATGCAAGTATTAATGCTGATAAATGTGGAGACAAAAAAAGATGAGTGCTGTAAATGGTTAGATGTGTGCATATTTTCGTTGTAAATGCACTATTCCTACCATAAGATCAAAAGTGAAAAATGCCTTTATACAGCTTGTTTTGGTTGTTGATAGCTTTCCATGGATAAGCATCCTCATTACTGATTAAATTAAAAAGTAGTATCCTTCACAAGTTGTATATAGCATTCAGTTTGGAGTCTCTGGATACTGCACTATTGCAAACAAGAATAAAAATTGCTATAGTTATTCTGATGCCTGTCTTCACAGGTAATTAAATTTTATACGAGCAAAATCTGTTTGTCTATTATATTTTTAGGCTTTCTTGTTTCCATTCTCGACTGTCAAATATAGCTATTAGTTTTAGAATAGAAAAAATAATTTAGGTTGGAAAAGAACTTTAAGATCATCAAGTAACTCAGCACTGTCAAGTCCACCACTAAAGTATGCCCCTAAGTACCACATCTTTTAAATACCCCGAGATACATGACTCCACTACTTCCCTGGGCAGCTTGGTTCAATGGCTGACAACCTTTTCTGAGAAAAAATATTTACTGTTATCTAATCTAAACCTCCTGGGTTTAGAGGCCTTTTCCTCTTCTCCTATCACTTGTTGCCTGGGAGAAGAGACTGACCCCCCCACTTCACTACAGCTTCCTTCAAAGAAGTTGTAGAGAGCAATAAGGCTAATCTCCGAGCCTCCTTTTCTCCAGTCTGAATAATGTAAGCTCCCACAGCTCCTTCTTACAAGGCTTGTGCTCCAGATCCTTCACCAGCTTCACTGCCTTCTCCAGACATGCTGCAGAACCTCCATATCTTTTGGTAGTGAGGGGCTCAAAACTGAGCACAGGATTTGAGTCTGCAGCAGTTCTGATTATAGACCACTGCCCTGGTCCTGTTGGCCACACTATTCTTGATCCAGGCCAGGATGCCATTGGACTTCTTGGCCACTTGGGTACACCTGGCTTATGTTCAGCTGCTGTCAACCAGCACCCCCAGGTCCTTTTCTGCTGGGCAGCTTTCCAACCAGTCTGCCCCCAGCCTGTAGTGCTGCTTGGGGTCGTTGTGACCAAGTACAGGATCCAGCACTTATTGTTGAACCTCATACCAGTGGCTTTGGCCCATCAATCCTGCCTGTCCAGGTTCCTCTGCAGAGCCTTCCTACCCTCCTGTTGGAGTCAGTAAGTCAGGAGTCTCTCTGATTTCTTCAAAGAGAAATCAGAATGCAGGAATTGAGTTGAAACCTTTAGATGGATTGAAGTATATTAGGCCTCTAACTTATGAGGCAGAGGTGAAGATTTAGGTTGTAACATAAGAAAGAGAAAATAAGTAAGTAAATGGAGTAAGTTTTAAGTGCTTTTAGTAAGCAAAAGGTCTTAGATGCCTGAGAAGTAGTACCTGTTCTAATGAAGGTTGAAAAACATGCTAGTGTTTTCTTAGAGGCTCCAAGAACCTAGCTTCAGACATAATAGAGTTAAGAATATTGCTTACATTTTTCAGTTAGAACAAGATAGGCCATGAACGTAGTCTATACGTAGTCTGGCGTGCTAAGAAACCAAAATTCTAATAAGTTAAGAAGCAGTGGGCCGAGTTTGTGTCTTAGCTAGCTGGAAAGTTTCTATAAAAGAACATGCATTAGGGAGAGCTGGTGCTCTATTCCATGGATTTATGCCATGTGCATTTTGCCACTGCAGCTTTGCCATTGCTTTTAGCCATTGCTTTGCCTTGCTTTGTATTTGCTTTTGAGACTGATGTGCTTCTGCAATAAATAACTTTACAGCAACTATTAGCCGCTTCGCTATCTAAACAAAAGAAGAATGGGCCCGACAGTGTGGGTGCACAGGAGGCACCCGGAGGTTCCCTGAAACCTCACACCCTCCAGCAGATCATTACTGCTGCCCAGCTTGGGGCTGTCTGCAAACTGACTGAGGGTGCATTTGGTCCCTTTGTCCAGTGTGTTGTTAAAGATGTTAAACAGAACTAGCCCAAGCACTGAGCCCTGGCGAGCTAGTGACCAGCTGGATGTAGCACCATTCACCACCACTCTCTAGGTCCTGCCATCCAGCCAGTTTTTTTATCCAGCAAAGATGCACCCATCCAAGCCATGAGCAGAAGATTGAGAAAATGCCAAAGGCTTTACTAAAGTCCAGGTAGACAGCAGCCACAGCCTTTCCCTCAGCCACTAAATGATTTGTCTTGCCATAGAAGATGGGGTTGGTCAAGTAGGAACTGCCTTTCATAAACCTATACTGGCTGGGCTGGATCCCCTTGTTGTTGGGTGTGTGGCATGATGATCTTAAGCCTGAACCTTTAGGCGTTCCTTCCTGTAGAATATGTGGCCTTCCTAGATTCCTTTGTCCTTCCCAAGAACTCCTTGGACTTCCTCCCAAGGGACTCTCTCAAACAATCTCCTAAATAGGCCAAAGCCTTCCTTCTGGAATTCCAAGGTAACTGTTCTCCTGACCGCCCTCTCCTTCCTTCTCCCAGAATTAAAAATTCTATCATTTCATGATTTCTGTGCTCAAGACAGCCTTCCACCCCCACCCAGAATTCCCTGTCTGTTCACAAACAACAGGTCCAGAAGGCCCTTTCCCTAGCTGGCTCTCACCAAGTGCATCAGGAACTCATCTTCCACAGACTCCAGAGACCTCCCAGACTATTGCCTCTTTCTTGTGTTGTATTTTCAAGAGATCTAGTGTGTTGAAGTCCCTCCTGACATCAAGGGATAGCAATTGTGAGGCTTCTGCCAGCGGCTCATAGAATATTCCATCTGCCCTTTATCCCAGTTGGGCAGTCTCTAGGACTGCCACCAGGATGTCTGCCCTGTTGGACTTCTTGATTCTTACCCATGAATACTCAACCCTACCATCACCATCATTCAGCTCTAGAAAACCAAGTCACAAAATGTGTTATAGTGTTAGAGAAACCTGTATGCAATGTAGCAGAATAAACTTTTTGTGAGTTGCATTTTGCCTGGACTTAGTAAAGCTGCGTGAAATACTGAACACAATGCACTTAATATTTCAATGCATATATAGTCTTTATTCAGAGAGAATGAAGTCTTAAGAAAATAATTGTGGAAGTTTATGGCTAAAGTTGTCTGATATGTCTGTTATCAACATCTGATTTCATTTGTTAGAACACTGCCAAAGTTTTAACTGTTTTGGCTGAATTTTCTATGCCATGGAAAAGAAAAGGGATTTGTTTTCAAAGTTACTTTAAAAATGATTCATCTGTTTCCAGGATCATGTTATGGGAAAATCCATTGATGAGCTTTTCTCTTTTTTTCCTTTTTTCCCTTTTTTTTCTTCATGGGAAACTTGGTGCCTTCAGTTTTTAGATTTCACACAGAGTATACAGACTAACTTTGGAGTTCTTGGTGTTTTTAGCCCTAATACTCTCCTTAGGTGTTTGGGTTTGTTTGTTTGTTTGTTTGTTTGTTTTAAGTAACAGGTTCCTTAGAGATGTTCCTCTGTAATTACCAAGCTGAAGCAAGACTTTTTTATGATTGAAGTAGTATCTTTCTTTATGCTTTCAGAAAAAAAAAAGGGCTAGTATTTTATTGTAATCAAGAAAATGAAATTTATTCTTCCTTTTAGAATGTGTCTTTCTTCAACTGGAGCTCATTTAAAATAAATATTTTTTTGTTTCCTTTTTCTTTACTGACAGTGCTGTCTAATAGTTTCTATGGTTAGGATTTTTATTTTTGATCCTCCACCTAAAATTAATCTGAGTGTGTAGAAGTTTATTTTTTCTTTGTTTGTTTACCTGTTTAATTGGAGACTGAGGAGAGATAGGAGTTCTTTTAACATATACTTACTCTTGAAAGTCTATGCTGAATAGTACATCCTTTTGAAGTTACAAGTCCTACATCTGTTAGTTGCATCAATCTTTGCTATTGTTAATGCTAATTGAATCTTAATATGGAGCTTATCTCCATGCTGTGGGAAGCATTCATTCGAGTATTTTATAAGCCCTAAATAGCTCATTTAAGATAATTTGTAGATCCATTCTATTTTGTTGTTTCATTTCACTGAACATAGCAGTGATTGCATCTCTGTGATGCAAACGCATTTTGTTTTTGAAGATGTTTCAGTTTTTCTATTTATGTAGTCTAAACTTTTTTTTTTAAGAAAGGAAAAGATGTTATCAGACATAATTTTCAGGCAAAAAAGTATTTACACAACTATGCACCTTAAAGTCTGTTTTGCTATTTTTATCTATCTTAACCTCTGAGAATTCATATTCTATATAAGATATTCAATTAAAGGTAATTACATTACCTTTTATTTTCTTATTATGTGGTTTGGGTTTTTAAAATTGTTTCTGGTTCAATTAACTCCTCCTAGAACATCTTTTGTGTGACTGTGATTTGCTGTGTGCTATTGGTCAGGTGGCTAACTTGAATCAGCAAATCCCTCATGCTGCATGTGATTGCAGTCACAGGTTTGGATACTTGCCTAACTGTCTGGTTGGAAGGTATGAGAACTACAGGAAACCTGAGTTAAAATTTTAGTTATTTGTCATTAAAAATTTTATTTTATCTTAACAAAATTGTAGTTGTGGCTAGGATTATGGCTAGCCATTTATAGCTACTTCAGTGTCAGGAATTTTCTGTTAACGGTGAATTCATGATAATTTCCTGGAGTTTTGCATTAAGAGAAATCAGTGTCACTGAGTAGAAAACACTTATTACCTAGAGCACAGTGTTCATAACATGACCACAGACATTTTTCTAAAATTCTCTTTAACAGTATTAAGCCTTGTCCTACGTGATAGTAGTTCTACTTTTTTAGTTTACCTTTGCAGGCCAGACCTGCTGCCTTGATGCAGGGACACCATGGTGGTTTCCTGCTGGACCCCTGCATGATGGGCTGCCTTGAATTGTGGCAGCTCTCTTGCTGATGCACAAAACTGTGGTTTCTGCTGCCCAGTTCATACTTGCAGGAGTTTGAAACACAATTCCCTGTCTAAAAACTGATAGAACACCACTGTTCATTGTGATATACTGCCACATCCTGAAACAGTTGGATCAATTAATGCTTGGGAATTGCATAATTACCTGGAAGAGTGGGGGTTGCCTGGTAGAGATAAAGGTTTTGGGATTTGATGTGGGTTTTTGTATAATGCAAAAATGACTCAAAGAGCAAGAGCTGGGAGTCATTTGATGTACATGTACATGGAAGCAGCTTCCATAAGGGCAGTAGGGAATAACTGCAAAAGCGAAATTAGTCAAAAGTTATCATTGTCAAAACACTTATTAGGGAAAACATGAACCAGTAAAATCAGTCATTAGGTAAATTCTAGCATAGGATCAGTGGTTTTAAGAGACCTTTTATAGTGTGCACCAAATGTGAATTGTGGTCTTATGTTCACATTTTTCTCACGTAAGGATTTTTTTAATTTGTCACCAGAAGTATGGAAAAGGTGTAAATGAAAGATTATTGTCCTCTGCACAACTGAAGGCAATGGAATTTCCTAGAATGATTTTTTCCTACAAAACTGTAAATTAATAATTGTGTTACTACTTCTGTAGCATAGCATAAAATAAGTTACTTATGCCAGTGTAAAATGCCTGAGTCCCAAAGCTCCTAAGTCTACATGCCTGCTTTAAGAAAAAGCAAACAAAGAATGAGACAGAAATAAATTAACTTGGCTTAGAGTCTAAGCATTGTTAAGATATGTGGCAGGACAGCAGACACAAAATTGGAGGGAGAAGAAAGTAAAGAATATAATTAAAATGTTATTTTCTCTTTCCAGTTACCTATCTTCTTTTGTTGTTCATATACACTTGTTGAAATTGCATGTAAATGATTGATTGACTCAGCGAACTCATTGTAATAAATTATGTTTGATGTGCTATATTGAAAAAAAATCTTTTGAAATTCTGTCTCTTTTCTTTGTCTGCTGACCTTGTGGCTTTTAATATCTTGTTTCCCATCTGTCTGATTTCATCATAATCTGAGCATAACTTTTCAGACCTTAATGCAGCTCTCTTTTTGTTCTGATTTAAGTAAGTCTGTAACACAAATATGGGATTTGGCCATCAACAGTAATATTAGAAAGGAATGTTGAAATATGTGTTCCCTTTACTGATGTGAAATAAAGAAACGCTTATCTGTAGATATTTGATAATGCATATTTACAGTGCACAGATCTGTCTCTACAAGCAAATGAATACAGAGATGTCGGTATCATTGTATTACATCTGCTTTAATGTTGTAAGTTCAAAGGTTACTTTTAAGGATTATTTCTTAATTAGAGGAGAAAAGGAATGGGTCTATAAGGTTTCAGGAGAGCAGTTTTTAAGTATAGATTTTAAAAATACTTAGCTGAATATGTCATACAGATGTACCCAAACTTCAGTTTGAGAGATTGATTGTATTATAGATGTTTCTACTGCAAGAAGTGTCTCTAGCAGTGAGGTCCTGAGTCTTGAATTACAGGGGAATTTGGAGAAATAGGCCTTCATTGTTACAGACGTTTTTTCTAAAGGATGTAATGTCTACAAAAATGTTAATTTAGGATATCTTTTTTATGCTTGTAGTTCAGCAGTTTGCTTAACAGCAGTAAGATATAGGTAGATCAATTCTTTGTGTTCTTTATTAATGACATAAATTGTATATGCTGAAAGTTTTTTTGGACAGTGCTTTTTTAGTGAGACTAAATCTTTGGAGAGACCAAAGAGAACGAACTGAGCCAGGAAGAGAGAAAAGGGAAAGGCATGGTAGTCCTGGGAAAGTTTCACGAGACAGTAGAAATAGAAGTTTGCTGAACTCATCAGAAAGTTATTATGAACGTGGCAAAAGGCCACAGAGTTCACTCAACAGTGTATTTTTACATAAAACACAAAACACCGATATATTAACTTTATGGTAGTTGATTTAAGTTTATTTTTTTGGTGATGATACTACAGCTACTGCTAATAATTAATTTTGTCCGGCTAATTTGACTATGAATAAGGTACCCAAATCAGAGAAGGAAGTCAGAGGAAGCCAAAAGCTTTTTTCCTTCATGATTTATTGAAAAAACAATAATAAGCAAATCTGTTTCATAGGCTACATAGGCATATTAATTCAAGCAAGTGGTCAGTATATTGACTGAAATTGAATTATTCTTCACACTCAGTAGCAAGTTGAACTGAGATCTTGATATAGTCTGAGCAACTGTTAGGTCCAACATCACCATCTTTAATAAGGTCTGCCATTTTTGGTCCTTTGCTACTGAAACAAGTGTGAAGCAGATGCTTTAGTGATGAAATGACAATATCTAGTGAACATTATATTTTAATGCCTTTTTTCTTAGTGTACTGCGAACAAGTGCTTTGGAGAAATCTAGAAGTGTGTTTTTTCCATTACTGAAAATACTAGGTTCACCTCATCAAGGAAGCTGAAGCAATTGCAACAATGTGTTAAGAAGACATATTTTGAGGGATAAAAATTTATTTGTAAAGAATTTTGTTTATGGAACTCCAATCCCCAATTCTATAGCATAGAATGTAGAAACAAACGGATAGCACGAAATCTTGACTCAATTACATCCAATATCAATATTCTGGGATTTTGGAGTGTGACTCCAAACTGAAAAATGGCAGGAATGATGGGTCAAGGCCATATGTTACTAATAAATGACACACTCTTGTAACTCATTAATTCTCTCTCTATAATCATGGTGTGCTTCATTCTACATTGCTGAGGAAAGTTGCAAACTAGGAAAAAATTCTCTCTAGATACTTCCAGTTCTATTTCCTTAACTATTGAGATTTTCCTGGGGACCAAAGAATAGACATGGTTCAACATTTTAGCCAAATGAAGTGACACTGGGCTATATAAAGCTGGACCTGAAATCCAGCTACAAAATATTTTCCAACAAAACTCAGGAATAAGGAATTGTATTTCTAGCTAGTATATAGAAATATAATTTTTGTCTGTAGTTGGACTCTTATTTACTGTATATTTTCTTAGGATTTCTGCTGTACTAAATCACTCTATCCATGATTTACAGTTAAATATTTTCTTTAAATATGACAATGATGCATTCACATTGTCTTTTCAGAATGTATGGAGAAAGAAGAAGAAAATTAAATGAATTCCTGGGAATTATGATATAACTCACATATTGGAATATGAATGGTGGACTCTGAATTAGTTGCATGTTTTGTTGTAGACTAGACTGATTAGTAGGTACAAAATGCTACAAAAACTTAGGTCATCAAAGCAAATTTCTTCCATCTAATGGGAGAAATAGGGAGTAAATAATATTTTTGGAAAAAATTGTTCACATGGTCTACTGTTTAGGCAAGCACTTGAATTTACTGGTGCAGCTAGTTAACAAAATAAAACAAATGCATTGTGTCTGATGAATTAGTGATAACCTTCCAGGGTACCTGTAATGCTTTATTGTTTTACTTGGCTTCAGATATCATCACACACTGTATTCCCTCAAAGAATTAAGAATAAAGAATCTGCTATGGGTTATAACAGAACCACTGATTTTCATGCATTATTGAATCACAAATGTTTATTTCTTTTTTCCTAAGATATAATCATGCTCACAAAATATATATTAAAACTCTCACGTTCTGGTTCCTAATTTAGCATATTATGTTTTCCCAAAAGTTAATATTTTTCCAGTTCTGTCTGAATAATAACTTGCTAAATCTCTCCATATCTTCTAAGGACAGATGATTTATCAAGGCCCACGATTAATTAATATTGCAGAACATGTGGGGAGCTGAATAATTCAGAAATATTTTCCATAGCTCGGACATGTAAAATGAGAAGCATAAGAGAAAACTAAAAGATAATCTTGTAACCGAGGAAAAAATGTTTGTGATTTAAGCATGGGATTGAGGTTCAGGAAATGGTGAGTTCTATCCCACAAATCCATCATGCTTCCCACTAGACTTCTGACAAGACACTGCTGCAGCTGACTGCAAAATATTTAGGGTAGCACTCTCTTATCTCTCAGGGTAGTTTAGTGCTACATATGTCCAACATTACTGGTGTTATAGGGAATGTATTAATTTTTGAGTTTATTGAGTTGTGCTTAAGCACTTCTGTGAGAGAGCTGTAGCTTAAGATTTTCTCATAGTAAAAAAGTGTATAAAATATATAATATATAAAGGATACTTTTGTGACATAAGTATGTTAACTTATGTATCTAAAGCACATAGAAAGAAATCGCAGAGAAGTTGTCAATGAAGTTTCAGCTTTTCTGAATACTATACTTTTTTTTCCATTTTCAGGTTGCATGCCTCACTCATGTAGCAGCTAATTACCTTAATTGCAAAATTGAAGCAAAACGCTGGGGTACTGCTCATGGGAGTATTGTTCCATATCAGGTAAGCAGAAAGCTTAGGGTTTTTTCCCTTGGAATTAATTATTTTGTGTATTATGAGATTGAGAACCGACTTTTCCCATGACCTGTAATGTGTCTGTGTCGAGGTATGACAAGGTTCTGTTGTTCATTGTCATTTCTGCATTTCACATATTTCTTCATCAGCAGTAGATTAGTAACAGAACACTGAAGTAGATCAAAGGTGTTTGCTGAAACTGGATGACTTTAAAGCTAGCATGATGACTTGATTAGTTTTCACCTAACAGAGAAACCTTTTTTTTAAGGGTTACCTGACTTCCATTCTATACCAGTAATAAACTGAGATCTTTCAATCTTTTCTCGGTGAATGTTGGTGGTTTTATCCTGTGAGTCTGCAAGAGCAGTCTAAATGACCGAGGTAATCTGGCAGTGCTACATATTTTTAATTTTCTATTGATTTTGCTACAAATCCCTGCCTCGGTGAGACAACAGGTTGACAAAAGGAATTAACCAGAACTCAGATTTCCTCAGCAGAATTCATACTCTGCTACATCTAATGAAAGGTTGACATTCCTTAAAATAACATGACCTTCATCATATAAACAAACACAGGAGAAAAAATCTCACTGCAAGTTTTATCTTACTTTTGACCAGTACGGTAAACTCTTCTAGTAAACAAAAAATTTTGCTCTTTTCTAGCTGTTCATTTTGTGTTCTTAGATGGAGATGCTTTATGGAAACTTGAGCATATATTTAATTTTTTAAAAATCTCTTCTTTATTTCATATTTTTTTGGCATTTCTTATCAAGTTGTCATGTTTGCATCTAGCTAGGCAGAGACTGTATTTTTAAATTTATGTACAGAGTCCTTTAAGTCTTGAGAGAGGCAATTTCCAGCACTTACCTGGGAGAATTGCACCTAAAGACTGCTGAGTTTCTTTACCCTCTCCTTTCTTTCTAGAGAAAGTGAGGGAAATTTAATCTATAGTCTTCGCAGTTCTGAAGATCATGGTGATCATAATTGAAAGATTTGCTGCTTGTGACCATAAAACCTGAGGCAAAAAATTTTCCACAATTGTGCAGAACTCTTTCACAGACAGACCTCAGGTCTAAAACAAAATGAGCTGGTTTTGTAAGGACTAAGTCTACTTCATCTAGGAGACTTTTTCCAATACTTGTACTGCATAATCAACTGTCTTGTTATGAATTGGCTACAACAAATGGCAAATTGTCTGAGACCAATGGGGAGGTGTTGTGGCCCTTTCTGCAAGAATTAGTTTAGTCCTGCAGTATTCTTGTCCCCCGTGCTGCTGGTGTAGCTGTAGGGATGTGTTTTGTGTTTTCTAGAACCAGCTCTCATGACCCAGTGTAACCAAGAGTTACAGGAGTATTTATATTCTGCTGTGTTTCTGTGATGCGACCTTTTGGTGCAAGCCTTTTGAACTTTAGATTGTTGAAAGTATAAAACAGACCTGAAGTATCTGAATTTTGTATAATCAAACCCAAAAACCTGACTAAACAAAGCATTTTAGCTTCACCATACGGCATTTGGCCAAATAACTGAAACCTGTATTCTTTTATGTCCTTTTGGCCTTTGTTTTTCCACAGTCAAAATAAAAAGCACACATTGAGTATCCTTTGTTTCCTTTTCCATAGACAGCTCTTTAGGTCTAGGAAATTGTTTTAGCTGTTTTTTGATTTAATCTTGATTAGTCATTATGAACATAAATTTTTTTTGGAAAATATTGTAATAAAAAGATGGTTCCTGTGTTTCTGTAGTAGGTATTAGAAATACTACCTCAATATTATAAACAATTTTAATCTGAATTTTCTTGTTTGTAAACCAATAATTAGAGTGGATTTTTTATGGGTGGAGTTGTGTGTGTATGTGTTTATGGCTTAACATTGCATCAGCTAGCATGGTTGAAATTCTGATTGCAACCATAAGAATATTTTGGGTTTTAGAGGTTTTTTTTCCTTTACTAACCTAAGCTATACTTAAATTGCAAAGCTCTTCATAAACTTGACTTAACCCTCACTGTTGCTATTGTACTTGCTTCATAGTTTCTTGTACAGCTCATTTGTAATATAGAAAAAAATCTCTGAAACCTGACTTTCATTCCTCATTCTACTTATTGAATATGCTGTCTTCTGCTTACTAAGCTAATAACTGTTACAAAACAAATTTTTACAGTTTTTTTGTTTCAAGATATTTTATGCAAGTGAACTACAATTTGTTCCAATAATGAAAAACACACTTCAGAAAATCGAATTTCTATATATTTCAGAACAATTAGGTCGCAGCAAACTGTTGGTTGTTTTTTTACATGTCCTTTATTTTGTTTTCTTTTGCTGTATTTTGAGTGTTTATGCAGGTTATAAATTATGAAGTGATACAGAGCATGCAGTCCTGTAAAAAGTGTCAGGTTATGTTAAATCATGGAGGATTGGGCAAACAGGTCCTCTTAGAGATATTAAAAAGGCAAAATTAAAATAACTTACATCATCTTCCAGTGTGAGAGATGTCTGATCAGAGTTACTCTAGAGCACTTATCAAAATAATAAAAAACTGTTAAAAGCATCCTAAAAATGTACATAAAAAGTACTTTTTTTTTCCTTACAATTGTTACAATAAATGTTCTTTATTGGCTGCTGTGGTAGCTTTTATTTCATTGAGCTTCACCTGAATAAATTTGCTCAAAATATCTTTGCAAATTGCTCTTTTTTTGTTATTTACAAGGTCAAATTTACCTTTGACTGTATCTCTGTTATTTCACTGAATTTTCCTATTGCTTCTTGACTGAAACACTAGCAGCATAATTTGTCCCTGAATGTGTTCTCTAGATTGACCTTTATTACTTTTCTTCGTATTTAAAAACATAAAAATTAAGCACTAATGGGAAGATGGGTTTTCTCCTTCCTGAAACTATTAACATCTTTGAAAATCTGTTTCTGGTCTGGTCTGAGATGTTTAGTGTTCAAGGGCTTTCATATTCTTAAGGTTTTTCTCATTTGCTGACAATGTGCTGACTTTGTGACATGATCATCTGAAATGTCTGAGTTTTCAGTTCTGTATGTTCATTACCAGAAGCCAAAGGAAAGGATTTGAGCGTCTTTTAAATACGTAATGTCTCCCAGGGTTCCTGTAAAACCAACTGTAAAGGTTTACCACAGATTTTCAATGGAGGTGAAATTGCAATGTGCCACAAAGTTGAAGTACTCTAGATTCTTATCAGCCAAAATTAGAAATAATTTTTTGAGTCCTGAAACCTTCATGAGAAATCACCTACTTTGAGCATATCTGCTGTTTAATCACAGCAATGTAGCTTGAATAGGCCACTCATGTGATAGTTAATGTAATCAGATCCCAATTTGCTTGGTTTCAAGTGTTAAAACACAAACCTTGAGTTCTGGGCTGTATCTTAAATATAATTAGTACGTTTTTTTAAAAACAGTTTCTATAATGAGACACCTTGTTTAGCAACAGCTGCTCCAGAGGAATTATCCAGAGGAAATCAGGGCTTAAAAGCATCCGGTTTACATAATTGTGCTGAAAAGTAAAGTTCTTACTGTTTTCACTTGGGGTGATAAGGTCTTCCCTAATTCTAATGGTTTCAGTAACGTAGCTCTCTTGCCTGTACTATGCATGGGATCTGGACATTGACATTTTCATCTTTCAATTGGCCCACTTGGAATTCATTCTCCTGAGAAATTATATCTAGCTGCAATGTTTACAAGATGTTTCATGTGCCAGCTTGTCACCTTACCATCAGACACCCTGGGCAACTGGGCAGTACTTTCAGAGGCAAACTTCTAGGAAAAGGTATAGGGCTGTTTCCTCTCAGGCCATAATGATGGAAGTCTATTTGGAAAACTGAGAAGCCAAGTTCTTGCAGCTATCTAATGAATATGATATTATTTTTGTCCAGGATTTGGTCCTAAGACTCACAGGGTTTTCTCAAGTATGGTTCATTATATTTTCAGAATGTGCAAAGGCACAACTATTCTAAATTGAAGTGAAAAACATGACACAAGAAATTATTTTATTAAAGAAATTATTTTAACCAATTAATTTTTCTGTTGGCTGACCTATGCATTATAATAACTCATCAGACCCAACACTAATGGTTTTTTGTGCTAGAGCATCACTTAGACTCTTTAAGTATCAACTTCTGCTTCTGCTAGGCACACAATTTCCTTCATGTGAGGAAATTATCTTGGTGTCAAAGTCAGTTGAAATTTTTTATAAAAATCAAAGTATAAGCTCACAAGGAAGTGAAAGGTATGAGGTATTAGGAAGATGAGTACAGTCTTAGATAAAATATCTTTGCATTATTTTTATCATCTGCATCTTATACTTTTTGGTCCTAAATTTTCATACTGTCCAGGAGTCTTACAAAGAAAATCCCACACATGTCACTTGAGTCTCATCACAGGAACAGAGAAATTAAATTATTGATCTAATTCATCTAGCAGAGATACTTTTCACATAAAGGCACAATGTGCACCAATTTTCTAACTCAACTCAGAACTTCAGTCTTCTTTTTTTTTCTTTCAGTGGAGAGGACAGCAGAATCATGTCAATCATTTAGAAATTTCAAACTGCTTATTCCATGCAAGAATGGTGATATGTACTCATTTTCTTGTCTGTCTTTGTGTGGTTTTGTTGGATACTTCTGCAGTTAATGAATCTTGGAATCAAAAGCGACAAAGAATAGAACTTTGATTATTTGCAAAGTTTTGTTTTGTGCATGAGACTATCCTTAAATAAATTCAAAATAGAAGAAAATCTTTCTGCTCTATATTAGCCCAGTCTATGAGAAGATGGAACTTATGCACAGGAAATATAGTAAAATAAAAATATTTTTGGGGGTAGGGGAAGTTTTAAATTCAGGCAGTGCAAGATGACCCTTCTTACTCTATGAACATTATCTACATAATACGAATTTGGATATTTAGACTACCTTGGGGGCCCATTTTCCTATATTTTTCTTCTAAGTAATATATACCACTAAATATAAAAATTAAATGCATTCACAGGTAAACTGAATAGAAACTTTGTATTCTCAAGTGTGTTCTATCTCACTACATGGATAATATTTCCATAGAACAGGTTGGCCCTCCTCACAATCAATGTCTTTACTCATATGATGAATACTCAATACTTTAATGGTCTTGATCTACTTACCTATAGGTTTGTTTATTAACTATCTGCTTCCTTTATGTCTTTATCTTACAAGGCACAAGAAAGAGTGAAACCAGAAAAGCTTGTGTTATAATGGATTCTGTAAAACAAGAAAAAAAGAATATCATTTGCAGAACTTTTCCCATTTCTTTCTTTTTCAACAAGTTTCTATTTGTAGATTCTATTATTAAATTTCTTTCAGAAGTTTCCTACTATGGTATGATGAGATTAATCACTGACTGCACAAACGTTTTGGTCTTATTGTGATTATAGAGGACTAGAGTTGGCACTGCTTGGGAAGAAGTGTTGGAGTATGGATCTTTTTCCTTGCCGTTTTAGTAATTGAAAATGTATAATAATCATCTGTGGCAATTTCTGTAGAAAGCTGCTCATTTATGAGTAATTAATTCTAGTTATTCAAACCTGACAACATTATACTGATAATTTTGTGGGGACTGTCTGTCAGTGGGTTGTCAAGCCTCTCCTCCTGGCAGAGCAGCTGTCTGGAAAGCAGTTCAGTACATTTGCCTTGGGCAGTTTTAAATATGCTCTCAGTGTATGATATGAGATGTAGTTACAAATTCATTCATATATATCCTCTCTTGTCAGAGTCGGCACTTTAATGAAGCTGACCTTGTATGCACACAGGCATACCTGTACACAGGGAATTTTCAGACTGAAATAAAATGCATTTACTTTGAATTTTCAAAACAGGTATGGATAATCACAATTATTGTTAAAGAAAGGTAGTTGACAAGTGAGAGTTCGTTTTTTATCTCCTCTTGAGAAATGTCACAGACTATTCTTGTATATATACTTGAATATATGTTTGTACTGACGTATTTATTTACACTTATTACACTTGTTTAAACCGAATGTACATTATCACTTGTCCATGGATACATGAGAAAAACTCTAATTAAACTAGGATAGGAATACAGGTGTAATCATGTTCAGTGTCATTTGGTGGACATTTGTATTCTATGTACACTGCCAATTGTTTCCTCCACATTTGCCCATTGCTGCTGTGAGGGATCTGGTTGGTAGTATTTGCAGCAAACATGTTACAAGGCTACTGAATATTACAGATTTGTATATTCATGTCAAATTTAGTTCTTAGGAAGAGCAGTTTAACAGAGCCCTGATCAGTAGAGGGCTCTTCACATTGTAGCTGGTTGGAAAGTGATGAAAGTAGGATCTGTGGGATTGTACAGGAGATATTGACTGCAGATGGATCACTGCTTTCTTCTAATCTGTTTATTGGATCCACGGCAGAAGAATGAACTTTGGTTTTCCTTTTCTTGACATATGTTTCGTAGTCATTGCATTACTATTCAGTGCAGCCACTCATGAACTGAAACAAGTTTAAACAGTCTGAAAGAGAGCTCAGAAATCTGTGTATCGGTATCATTCAATGACTTCTGACATAATCATCTTGCATGTATATATATATACATGAATAGGTGCTTGTTTTTACTGTGTGACGCTTGTATCAGTTTTGGTTGAGAAAAGTTGATTGTTATGGAAAGGTATGTCCACTAGATGTCATTCATGTAATCTAGTTTTTGTTGCAGCATTTATTTCTGAAGAGCTGTGTAGGATGGTGGATGCAAATGACCAGCATTATTAGCTGTTTTTCTGTATGCAGTGCTTTTGACTTTATATCTGTGTGACATGTTGCAAAATAATATTACGATTGTCTCTATGACAGGTTTGACATACCACTTGATCTAGAACTCTTGTCTTTGCCTATTTTTGCTTACAATAGCATTCATTGTTGCATGAGTAGATGTGTTCTATCAGAGCACCCAGGTAAACTGCGTGTAGTTGGCAACTCTCTGTAAGGAGAGACATGAGTATAGAGGTCAGGGCATTATACCCCAAAGGAAAACAAAAATATCACGTGATTTATATAATTCCACCTCAAATGTGATCTTTTCTAAGCTCTATATAACTGAAAGAGAAGTTTTTTAGGAAAGTGCATGTCTAGTTAGGAAAGGGAACTCAAGTTTCAGAAACTTACACAAGTGGACTTATATACTTGCATATGTTTGCCACATAACTATGCTTAAATATCTGAGGGACTAAGATAAAGTGATTAGAATCACTTTAATCTAGTTTAAGTAAAATACCCTGTGTGTGGACAGGTTAGAAGTGCATTAAGTATTCAGTTGGGTGGACTGATAGGATCTGTACTGACTGATATTAGCAAAGAGTTCTTTCACCCCCTTCCTCTCTCCACCCATCTTTGTAGTACATGTGCT
The DNA here is from genome assembly GCF_052056855.1 of Sturnus vulgaris. Lineage (NCBI taxonomy): Eukaryota > Metazoa > Chordata > Aves > Passeriformes > Sturnidae > Sturnus > Sturnus vulgaris. The sequence continues at coordinate 59,528,904 of NC_142243.1, read as the reverse complement.
AGTGACTGCTAGGCAGCTTCTGGGAAGCCATATCCATACTCTCCTTGAAGAGCAACTGCTGAAACATTGGCCTGCGCTCTTTCCCACTTTCTGCTTGGAGCAGCTACAGCGAAACTGAAAGCTGGAGATCACAGCTTCCTCCAACCTCCCTTTCCCCTTCCATATGGAATAAAGAATTTTTCTGCCCTGTGTAGTCAGCCAGAGGGCAAGATGGGGAAGTGATAATCCCCTTGGAATGAGCACTTGCATGAAAAATGATAAATGCTACATTGCACGGGGATTAACACTTGCTTATGAACTTGATTTTAATGGAGTGATGCTTTTCTTTCAGCGATGTGAAGGTTCATTGTACGCATAGACCTGATTAAGAACCTTTACCACTGTTCAGCCAAAAGGGAGCCATCTGCCACCAGAAACATAAAGCTGCTCAAAGCTGTTTCACTTTTTGCATATTGTCCTCGAGAATGTAAACTACTTACTTTCACATAGCATTTACTTCCCTAAAGAAAAGCTTGTTCTCCACATCTCATCACAATTTTCTTCTCTCTCCCAGCATGAGAATTGTATTTCTGCTCACATTTAATGCATATGCTTTATCTTCATGAAACTCTGAAACAGGACTCTCCAGAGCTAGTTTAATGAATGGAGTTGGTATATAAACTACATCTATTTTCGTTTTTTTGGTGGGAGAGTTTGCATTATGCCGTGAGGATGTTCACAGAGTGGGTCAATCTATGAGTGGAGTTTGTGAAGCTTGTTTGGTGTCTCTAGATATATTTGATACTAAGCCCCGTTTCATAAAAATTAGGTGCACAATCTGATTGCTACTTTGCAGGATGACTCCTTCTTTTCACAGTGAGATGACATGTCATCAAACCAAGCACTGATGTCTGCAAATAAATTTGGCATGAGCTGTATTGTTTTCTTGGAGATTATTGCCTTACTGCTGCAGTAAAGTTAGCTCCACTGGAATCACAACTGTGGTACTCCAGTACACTATCACTTCTGAGAACTTAATGGGAAGGGTATGAGAGGGCTTCTGTTGTATTTTCAAAAATGACTTGTGAATTTAAGAAGTATCAGTCCTGTTGTCTTTCTAAAGTATTGAAGATTTAATTGTTAAATCTATTTATGAACAAAAGATTCAAATATCAGTGCTTTGTCATATTGTTTCTCACATCCTTTGTTACATTCAGATATAATGTTGCATGATGCTAACACAGGTATTTTTACTAATGCTTTTACTAATAAAATTTGATGGCAAAAAAAATTGTAATCTAAGGCTTTGTCTATTATTAGACTACTATTATTACCAAAATTGTTTTGATTTTCTTACTTTTTAATAATTAGTAATTCTCTTGTATTGAGTGGGATAAGAGTAAAGGTGAGAGAAAAATTTTTTTTAATGTAGTTCTCTATTTTGACAAAATCATACTTCCTGACCATCACCTAAAACATGCAGGCCTCGGTGTCTGGAATTTACTCTTCTAATACGAATTAAGCTAGAGAAATTGATCTTACATCTGTATGCCCAGGGGAACCTCAACCAGTTTTATCCAGTCTACACCTTCACCTTTGTTCACTTATATCTAGGATAGTTTTGACAGATGTTTTTTCCAATTTCTATTCACCAGAAGTTTTGCAATACTTGCTACAGTCTTGTTTATGATGTTTTCCATGCCCACTGAGAGGAGTAAAAGAAATAACTCCGTTTTCAATAAGGAAGATAGAACCTGGATTTGGGGATAGGTTTTTGGTTATATAGTTAGTGATGTGTTATGGCAGTTGATCACCATGTTGCATCTAGCAAGTTTTCACATATGCAAATATATATACTTCTAGAGTGTTCTTATTCCTGGATTATGTGAAGTCAGTTCATTCAAGTTTCCCCCCAAGGTTATGTTTTTTAAACATCCTGTATAATTTGGATTTTATCTCTAATATGATTTCCACTTTGATCACCTCTTCAAGTGCTGTGTTCAGATCCACCAAGTGTCTTAAGTGGATTCTACATGTTTTGAGTAACACAAAGAACTTTCACATGTGTTTAAGGCACCTAAGAATAACTCACTTTAGGTTTTTAATAGTAACACATTGCAGTGTCTCCTTCATCTAAGGTGTTCTCTTGCCAGGGCAGGAGAACAGCCTATAGTTCTATGTCTAAATTTTGCTTATTGCTTATCAGCTGCAGCTTCCTTTTGATTTACTGATAAAAGATTCTTGGGCTTCCTTTGTCTGTATTCCATGTTTTTATTTTGTTTCACTAAGGAGCATTTTGCATGACAGTTGTTAGTTATCAGTTACACTGATGACTCCAAATCCAGTGAAACCTGCAGAAATGAGGTTACTCTGCTGGAGTGACCTCTAAGTCTGAAGCAGCAGAAGCCAAAGCAATTACTTGACTGGGATCTTGGTTTATGCCAGCTACAGCAAGTTGAGGGTTTCAGATTTTGAATGTGTGGTTTGGTGAACATTTTAATTTTTGGCATGTTAGTTTTACATCATTAGTCATCTGTCTCTTCCTGAGTGTTTCTAGGTAGATGAAGCTAGATGTAACAATATGGAAGACCCAACTTGTGTTTCATATTTTGTATTTTATATTTTCTATATTTTATGTTTTGGAAAGCTACCAGAGTAAAGAGAAGAAGTTACATTATCTTAGTGGAAAGGCCATTCTTTTTTTAGATAAAAATAAAAAACAGACAAAAGGTTATCTTTTAATTTGCTGTCAGTTAATATTAGTTGTGCTTCATGTGGAATGGCAATAATAGTAAACAAATAGGAAGCTGATGTAACTTTCTTCAAGTAGAGAAACATTAGCTGAATCCATATAACAGTTAAATCCCAACATAGAGACCAGGAATATAAAATGCTACAAATACCAATGTTAATCTGTATGATCATGTCTCTTCTAATCAGAGACAAGTTTTAACCTTGCCAAATTTATCTTTGGCCTATGTGGTTATGGTAGTGTCTAGAGAGTTTTGACCATGAATAATAGTTGTAACAATGCAACAAAGGCTTTTATAGTATACACAAGTTATTAACTTAGCTCATTGGGGCAGAGACTGCATTCTAATTTGGCTTGAGGCTTAGAACAATGGACCCTGAGTCTTATTTTAGTGCTTCCACAAAACCAAGAATAGTTCTTTCCTCTTCTGTGTACAAGCATACAGTATTGTATTTGAGGATTTTTAATATAGGACTAAATGTCTTGAAGTAATTCTGTTTTCCTGATGTTACCCATTTTTACATACTCACTTGACATTCATCATTTTGTCAAAGTTGGGAGATAAATGGGAAGTATAAATGGCCATCACATAACTGCTGAAATTAGGAAATAATCTGAGATTTGTTTAATACCTACAGTGTTTACTGATTTATTTAATCCATGAATGACGAGGAAGGCCATGGGAAGCAATAGTATGTATATTTGTATTAAGAGTCTTATCAGGTAGCTCATTAAAGAGACTGTTATTAGTGAAACCTCTTAGCACTCCTGCATAATTATGCTGTCTTTTCACTGTTACCTTTTCAAACCCCTCGGAGATTCTTAAGTAATTTATTTCCTGCCATTTAACAGTTTTGAGTAATAATGATGATGAGAAAACAGTTAAATAGTTTCTTTCTTCGAGTGCCAGGTGCTGAAAGCAACTGAGAATGTCAGTGGTTTTCATAGTTGTTTCCTGTACATCTAGTGCAAGGTTCTTCAAACTTGAGTCGTATAAGCCTTTGTCAGATTAAAAAAAGATAAAATAAATTATTTGTAAGTCAAGACATTGGACTGAAACGAAGAAATATAGTTCTGTGTTTGCTTGCAAAATAGCTGTGTTATTTCTAGTTTGGGTATTGCAGCTTTGTTTAATGTGACACCGATTTTTGGGAGAGTGCTCTTTATCCCTTTTTAATACAAAGTAGAGCAGTTTCTTGAAATCACCACTTCCAGATATCAGCAAGTAACAGAGTGGTAGTTATTTCTAGAATTTGTGCTTCTGTTTTTTTTATCATATTTCTATCTATGTTTTGAGATTTGATTACTGTTTTTGGGATTTGAGTAGGGCATTTTTGCATGCCCCTGCTTCATCTGTTAAGGAGCTGACCTGTTCCTTCTACTTTTCTCCTGTTTGGTCTTTGTTTAAATAGTAGGCTGTTCTTCAGATGTTGAAAAGAGATTATTCATATCTTGCAGGCTGTGACTGCATGGCATTGAACAGTGCAATGTACAGGAGCTAGTTTCAATGCTGCAAGCAGGGAACAATCATAAACAGTCTTGGATGGAGCTATCCCTTCTCTGTGTAAGATCATCTTTAACAGTATTGCTTTACAAATATGTTTGCCTGACTTATTCTGGGACTCTACAGCTCCTCAAGCAGTTCATTCTGGTGCCTCACTGTTCATTATCTCAGTGGCGCACAAGGCAATAAGCTAGGAATATTCAGATCAAACATTTGGAAAAGCTTTCTAATAGAGAAGACACATTCCTTCCTCTTTTCAGTAGTCTTTTATGGTCTTATAGGCTGGTTTATCTCAAACTTCTCTAGGCTAAAGGTTCCCAGTTTACTTAGTCTAGTCTTTCCTCTTAGGTCATATGTTCTAGAATTTACTGTTAATCTCTGTACTCTTCTTTTGGAACACAACAGTTTTGTGGCATCCAGAACCAAATACAGTACATTACTCCAATTCCAGTTTCATCATCTTGAAGAACGACAGAAAGAATATTTTGTGAATCTTGTGAGTTCTGCTGATGATCTAAAATGCCAGTTTAATATTACCTTGCTGTTGCAAAGGAACCTTTGTTTAATTCATATTCAATTTGTGAAACATGTAAATTCTGGATCATTTTCTCTGGCATGTGAATTATTCATGTCAGTGAATTACTCATGCCTAGTTGTAGAATCTCCCAGTTGATTTTCATTGTTGAATTTTACCTTCTGCTTCCAGATTTCTTCCCAGTTAGCTGCAAACATTTTCAGTTCTATCTAGTCTGTCCAGTACTTGCAGTTCCTTCTGGTTTTGTAGATCTTCAAGTTTGATGTACATCCTTTCCTCTCTCAATATCTGTGTTTTTAATGAGAATATTGAAATGATGCATGAATAGTTGGTAGTATTTTTTTCACATTGACAAATAGTTCATAACCCCTTTGAGTGATATCCAACCAGTTGATAATTCGTTTTCTCCTGTGGTCTTACTTAAATTGTACTGCTCTTCTTTGCAGTCTGGTGTGCAGAGACAGCCAGCTAAGGCAATGTATTTGAACTTTGGAAGACAATATTGGCTGTCAGCCTTCCTCTGGTTGTTTTGTGGCGAATGTATACGTGTCCTTCTGGGAGGGAAGTGCTGACATATAATTTGCTTGATTTTTTTTTTTTAATTCAATCACTGTGTTTGCACATTTCTAATCTCTAGTATCTCACTTCTGTCCCTGAGATGATAGTGTGTAGTTTCCTCAGACTCTACTGCAAGGATTCTAGAAAAAATCTCAGCGAGTGCTTTAGCAGAGCACTTGTAAATACTGTGTTTTCAGAAGTATGCTCTCAACACAGCACTTTCATAACCTAGCTCAAATTTCATTGTATGTTGCCACGCTGGTGTGCTACTGTACCCTTTCTTGCTAATGAATTCACTGTGTATGTTTTTGTAGTGCAGAATGGAGTCAGTAGGTATCCTTTTAATGCAAATACCAAGCAACTAAAATAGTAACACATTGCACACTCTAAATAGTAGGCAGAGGGATTGCTCCTGGAGATTGTGAATGTTCATAGGAATCATGAGGGTCATGAGTTAGTTTCAGATGGCATCGATTACGGTGCTGAGCACCTTAGACACCCAAAATTAGTCACCGAAATTGATTGAAATTGATTACTGTGCCCAGCATCATAGACATGCAGACTTGGTCACCCAAATACAATTGAATCCTTTAGAAGTGCAACTTTAGTATGGCTTCAAGGACTTGGAAAACCTGTTGATTAATTTCTGTGTTATGATTTAAGAATTTCACCTGGAAGCAGAAATTAAAACAATATCCTCTTGATGAATGTGCCAATTCCCCCTATGAGTTCCAAAAATTGCTTTGGTGGAAATAGAAGGAAGACAGCTGACTCCTTCACATAATTACCCAAGCTAACTTGGCAGTATGCTAGACTTTGTCTTCCTCCATTTTAATGAAAGCTTACTCAGTTATTTGGTTTTTGCATCTTTGATTTCAGTTCCTTGAGGGAATCAAGACCTGTTCTTGATTTAGCAAGACTTTACTGTCCGGATGTAAATGGTATTTTTTTGGTAATGCATATCAGACTCACTATACTCATCAGTAATGTATCAACTCATCAGGACTTGGAAGGAAAGGCAGCTTCTCCCTGAAGCTCCAAAAATACCGAAAGCAAAAAATGCTGATGGTTTTGTTTTAGAGCATCTCATAGCTTTTAAGCCAGCTTTATGATTTTTGGGATATCTGAGTAATTCTATATGTGGATTGGCATAATATAATCATTCACTGTACCATCTGCTGTAATTGAATCAAGACATGGCTCCTTGACATCCCTACCCCAAAACCATTTTTGATAACATTGCTTCCAAGCTCTGCACCCACGTCTTCTAGGGAATAAGGAGACCTTTAAAGTCTGAAAGGCCTCTAAGAGACAAACCTAGTATCCACTAAATTCAAAATACTGTTCAAATCCTTTGTAGTTGTTCTGATGTCACACTCCAAGAATGTCTTAAAACACATAAGTAAAAGGGTTGTAATGAGAATTAGAAATGCTGCAGACTGAATGTCTCTGGAACCATTGTGGAAGTGGCTGCAGTGGGACTGGCAGCAGTTGGTGGTTGAGTAATGGCGTGATGGCAGTTCCAGCTCAGGCAGGGAAGACTCTGTGTTTGCCACATGTGAATTAATACAGTGCTGCTTTTTTACTGTTGAGGGATTAGCAGAGCATTTTTAAAAAATATTTGAAGTATAGCAGAATAAGGGAATAGCTGAACCCATATTGCAGACAGCTGCTTTTTTGGGCTGATGAGCTAAGTATCTGCTATAGCTGGGAAGCATCAAATAAGAAATTAAAACACTGCCAATGCATATGATAGGACTTTTAAAATTCCAAATAAGATCTATGCCCTTCAAGCAAGTAACCAGAAAAAGGATGAGAGACAAGAATATCTGCATGCCATTTGGACTAAGCTTTCCTGCTTATCAGTAATTCATATCATAACCATTATATTCAATGTGTTTCTGTGTCCATACTTTATGAATATCACCCAGTGATAGAAAATAAAATTGTGAAAACTTATTAGTGAAAAAGGGATGCTGGAAGTGAAAGTTTGAGTTCTAAAAGTTCAGAATTTACTTCTCATCATTCTAGTTCTCTGTTTTCTTCTGAGTAATAAAACTATGAATAAACTCAAACAAGCTAGACATTTTTTCTTTAATTTTGTAATATCCATGAGCCCAGTATTTGATATTCACTTACAGAACATGTCTTGCTGCAAATGCAGGTTAAGTATTAAAAAACAGTGAAATGATTGTAGAAGGCTCTTCTCAGTATATAGAAAATTTACTTTATAAGAAATCAAGTTCTTGGTTGTTGTTAATGCATATATATGCATATATGTTAATGCATACATATAACTGGGATTTAATCAATTGGTATCATACTGCATGGAGCTGTGTCACATCAAATCATGCGTTAGTAGTAAGGGAAACGTTCTGAGGCCAGTATTGCCCTTTCAGATTAATTTGTCAATAAAATTAAGAATGTCAAGTTCCTAGAATAAGAAGGAGTATATGGACTGCAGCATCATGCTCAGTTCTCTTGGACATCAAGTGCATGGGGAAGCAACCATAAAAATTTGCCAAGGTAGGATGTAACTCAAGCACATTGAGGCTACAGTGATCAGAAAAGGAAACTGGAACATTGTGTGGCTATAATCTATTGTTTGACATCCAGTGCCTGCTCCTGTGTAATTTACTTGCCTCTTTTGGTCACCTGACTGGAGACATTAAGTGGGCCACAGGGTAAGCCAGGAAATTCAGCTCTTGGCTTTCCAAGTCTGCAGCTCAGTTGTTTCCCCTTTCCCCTTCCCCCTCTCTCTTTCTTTGCAGCTGGTCAGCACATGCACAGTAATTGCTTAGGGCAGGTGAGGCAGATTTGGAAAGATACATATGGAGCACATGCAAATCTGCACTAAATTTTTGGAATGCAGCAACAGGGTGAAGTTAATGTAAAGCAAGATTTCTTTTATGTTTAAAGTTTTTAAAACTTATAAAAAAGAGAGACAACAAATTCACTTAATAACCTTTCCTTTTCTCTACTACTACTAACTGAGAGGGTCTGGGATTTTGCCAAAATATTACACATTGCTCAAGAAGATTACAAAGAAATCCCAGACATGCACTGGAGAGTTATTAAATTCAACATTTCTAAAATATATTTTCAACAGCTAAATACTTGTTAGAGCATTGTTTTCCTCAACTTTCAAAAGTTGCCGCAACTCAGTCATAGATAAGAACTTCCAGCTTTTTAATTGATATATAAATTGAGTTTAAAACCGAATCCACTACATTTCCTGTGGTAAAGGAAACACATACTCTTTAGTTTGGTTTGTCTCTAATTTGAAAATCATGTTCTCAGGAAATCCTGAATAATTTTTTTACGTAAACAGGAAAAGTATTTATTTGCTTGGGGCTCTGTTTGTGTGGACATGGGGGTGAGCAGAAATAGTGTAGATTCTGGAACTCAGGTCTCAATGAATATACTTCAGAATAAAGAAAAATATATTCCAAATAAGGTGATTTTCTCTCTGATCATGGGTGGGCTAGTACGAAGGGGTTTAAAATGCTTTATTTTCTCCTTTACATGTTCTTACTGTTTCTCTGAATTTCAGTAATGAGGGCAATTAAAAATGAAAAGATGACAAATTTGTAGGGAAGGTGTCTTTTTATTCCTTTTCAGGTGTTCTTGCCTTGTCTGCAAAGTTGTTTTTTGTCATCTGGAAATTAATGACTTGTAAAAAGCAATTGTAAAATTGCTGCAGGATAAGAGATTTCAGCCCTCACATCCTTCTCTGCTCTCACCCCCTCAAGGCCCTAGATTTGCTTTTGCCATTTGTAGCAGTCCAGTTGAGAGTTGAACTTCCCCTCCTGCTTCTTGTGAGCTTTCCTGATTTCACTCACTGTTTGAACAAGATGTATTGGATTTTATTTTCTCTACGTTAGCATGAACTCTACACTTCACACAATTGATTTTGTTTTCAGTTAGAAAATAGTGTTACACATTTTGAGTATAAATTGTGCAGTAAGTAGGCTGCTTTTTTTGTGTGGGTGGAAACAATCTGTAGAGTTATTGCGGGAGCTGAACCCTGTTTAGTTATAAAACTTTTGAAAGAAAAGGACAGAGATTTTGAAGGAACTATTTGTGGATATTTTTTAAAAAAACCAGGATGTGATTCAAGCTATTATTTAACAAGAGGACTCGACAACCTCACCAAATGCAGAGAAAAATTAAGTATGGGAGCAGGTGCATGCTTGCTTTATTTGGATTTGTTTGTGGCATTTTCTTAGAAGTTTAAAGTTCAGTATATCGCTCTAACAAACTGTGGTCATGAACAGTCATAGCTTCGGGGGAAAATTGGAAGCAGTGATAGTCTTAGCAGAAATGTTAACACTAAAGTTGCTCAGAGAACATAGTTTAAAGTGGAAAATCAAGTTAGTTTCCTCTTTTGTTTTCTCAAGGGTAAACTGTGAGTTAATGCAGTAACAACAAAATGATAGGTATTTCTTTATAGTTTTTTTTAATTCAGTGAAACAAACAGATTTTTCCAGTAACCATTCTAGGAGGTATTTTAAGTATGTTAACCCAAAATGGTAATTATTAGGTGACCATATGTTGCCATGAGAAATACTTTGTGTGTTACATTGCTGCACACAGGAGGACTTGCTGTGGAAGGGTATTCTCAGGAGCATTGAACACGGTTTGAAATGTCCTCTTGGTGAAGTCATGCTTGTGTTAGATTAATAGCAAACATATTTGCCTCTTCTAGTTAACCTTGGAGGGGTAATCAGGTTAAGCTACTACAGATTAGTTTTCCACCACGCCTTTTTTTTTCCCCACTGTATTCATTCTACAAATACATATATCTGAAAACTTTGATTCATGTTCCCTTTTCTCCTGTATGATCCAGGTACAGGGCTTGAATTCTGATTGTGAATTTTTGAGACACCAGTTTGTAGGAAGTAGTAGTCATTCATTTTTATATATATGGGTAGTGCCAGATAATTTTTTTTCTCTTTGAAACAAATTTTTAAATGCTCCATGGTGGTTTTTTTGTAGCTATTTCTATTATTTTTGAAGTTTATAATTATTTTGGTGGATAATCTTGGTGGGGGCAGGATGGGTGGTTTATATACAACTGTGGATTTTATTCAGAGTAGAACTAGTTACCTTCTGCATGTATTTTACTTGTTTTTAAGCCTTGTGGGCAAATGTGGACTATACCCATGTTGTCTTTATATAAGAAAATGTTAGGACTTCCAAGGAGAAAAGTAAAAAGCATATGTCCAAATAATTTGTTACAAAGAATTGAAAAGCCTTTACAATTCCTTTAATCAAAAATGTCACATGAAGAAAGAAATTTTTAGGCTACTACTGCCATGTGTGTTTGTAGTTTACAGGTGTGAGTCTAGTGTAGGTGTTATTAAAGAGTGTTTCCCGGAAAATAAGGGATAGGATTCCCTCAATCTCTTCTCAGTTTAACCTTTTTTTTTTTTTTTTTTTAATACTTTGTGGGCATTTTTTAACAACTTATCTATGCTGTTCTTCATCACCAACATTATTTCTCTGCCAGCAAAATCTCCTGATATTGGCAAATTTTTGAATACTGACTTTTTAGATGGGTTAAAAAACTATGTTTGCTTCTCACCTTTTGGCCACTGATGGTTATGTCTTTCTTGTGCAAATTAGTTAAGCTGTAGCCACAGAATTGCAGCTGTTTTCTGACTTAGCCTTAGATCAGGCAGGAAGGCTGTGAATGGTGGTGTTATAAATTGTTTAGAGTCGCCATGTTTTTAGTAGTATGTTTATAAAGGTACTAATAGAGCTAAAGAACATAACTTACAATTATTTCATTCTGTTTATACAGAAAGATATTTTTAAAATTTAATATTTTCCCTTTCACTTTTATTTCTAATTTTATCTTTTAGGAATCATTAAAAAATAACAACTTTTTGCAGGTACTGCCAAGTACATGGGTTTTTTTCAAAACAAGGGGAAGATGATAGTTTGTGAGAAGTAAAAGTTTATGACTCTGGCCAATGAATTCAATATCAACTACTTGAAACAGCAAATCTCCTATGTCTTTTCCAAGATTTATACTTCATACTTCACAAAATTTTTTTCTAGAAATTAATGGAAGAAAAATCAAACCCTCATATTTATTTTACATTAAAATGCAATTTTCTTTGTTGTATCTACTTCGATGACCTCTTTACCTATAACCGTGGGTGGAAAAACAGACTTAAAAGAAAAAGTATTAAATAAAATTAATTTCTTCAGTGATAAAAGCATTATAGTATCACATTTTCATTGGCAAAACTCTGGGGTTTTACTTGCAGAAAATTGGCAGAAACAATTGCAGGCAATTACAGTCTTCAATTCATCAAGGTACCTAAGCATATGTCTAACTTTAATTGAGTGAATAGTCATTTGACTTCAGGGGATTATTCATGTTCATAAAATTAGACATATGCTTAAGTAACTTGGTGAATCAAGGCAATAGTGACTTAATAGAATAGTGAAGACAGAGCAAGCAACTGTAACCTGCACTGTAGATGTTCTTTGATTGCTCTGGTTGTTCAATAATAGTTCTTAGAGGGTGTATTTTCTGTTCCTTAATAAAATGTCCAGGCTTAGTAACTGTATAGTCTTGTGTTCATCTGCTATGGACAGTACCTTATACCCAAAGAGCAAACAGTCTCTTACAAAAAAACATGAATTGAACCTGTGGAGGGCTGTTACAACTACTCTCATGTATGTTAAATATATTTTAATAAATCACTGTTTTATTTTACAGGACAGCAGCCCAGGGTCAAGAGTACTGTGCATTTCCTGCCAACTGTTGTTTGTTAAATTTGCTAATTTGATTTACAGGCATGGTACATACCATGACCAGTTTGCATCAAGAGACATACTGATTTTTCATCTGACCAGTTTTCTTTGCTGTGTATTCTTGTGTTTTTGTGTTTTGAGGATGCATTGTGTTAGATAATTCTGCCTCAGACTCTCCTTCAAGGGTTTTGTGAGAAGGCTAAACAGATTTGTTTGGGAGGGCCAACATGATGATATTCTGAAGAGTAAGTGTTGATCAGAAAGAAACATAGGGACATGCAGTAAATGAATTGCCAACTCAGATTACTTGTGGTTTAAAAGAGGAATATCATTTTAAGGCAATGGTTTGCAGTATGGACATTTATATAGATTGAAAACTCAGGCTTTCATCTTGGTGTGCGAAGAAGGATTTAATTTTGCTCAGTAAACTTTATTGATACCAAAATAAAAGAACTGATAAGGATAAAACCTAAATTTAACTAACTGATGTAATCACTGATGCTGCACTGTTCAAGCAGAAGCACTTTTTGTCCTACAAAGAGAGCTGTATACTCCTATATGTAGTAAAAAAAAGGTGTTTTCATAGCTTTGATAAAATTAGCCCTTTTTTCATTCAAATTTGACTTATTCTCTTGTTTCTTTTGTTTAGTACATTCATACTTTTTCCTCAGTAAAATTGCAACCAAGTATCTGGTATTACTGCAGTTTATCTATATAACAAAAAAAGAATACTTACACAACTTCAACTTATATTAATTTTGTTACTTAAGGAACTGAATTGCAGGCTAGTGATAGGTAACTTATTCTTTGTTAGGGGAATGTAGCATCTAGAATTATAGTTCAGTTACTTTTTCTCCTTTCATCAGAGTAAAATACCTTCTCAGGCATTTGACTAAGTGCATGATTCCTTTTATCATAATAAAGGAAATCATGTTGCTATGATTTGCCAGGTTTCTATGGCATTCTGCAAAAAATCTGTGTATTTATAAAAACTAGGAAAACAGAAGAATTATGATTAATGATTTTGAGAAGTTGCAGTAGTATTAATTAAAGCTACATAAAACAGGCTTAGAAAACAATGAAGATTGGCTATGAGAAGGGGACTTTTTGTTATTCTAAAAAATGCAAGTAGAAAGCAAGAAATATCTGCAAGTGGAAGGAAGTATGTCCAGTTTGTCAGATGACCTTCGATGAGCTCATCAAACTAAAGAATTTGGCACTTTCATTTCTTTTTATTGGATAATGGGAACATATAACAAGGATAATGAAGGTAATGTGATCCAGGTGTACAGGAAGGAGCAAATGAATAAAAATGGGATAAGATTTACATATCTGATGTAGACAAACTATGTATGATACCTCTTATTTCCTTGGTTCCTTTCAGTTATCACATCTTGCTGTCATTCCAGAAAAACAACTGGACAGAGTGCTATGGAGGTACATAATGGACATAAAATTAAGCAGCTGCAGATTTTTTTGGTGAGAAATAAAATCAAACACAAGACATAATTTTATTGGTTAGAGTAGGTTTAAAATATTAGGTGTTTCAGGTACTGCCAAAATATTTTCTACAAAACCTCTGTGTAATTAGGACAAATAGAAGTAACTGCTTGATTGGGAATTATTTTCTTATCCCATTGACATACCAAGAAATGAATAAGAAGTGGTAAGTGAACATTTGATATATAGCCTATTGGAACCTTGAAGCAGGCGTGTGATTTCTAAAATGCATTTAAAAGTGCTGCTTGCAAGTGTGGATGAGACTTTTAAAATTTCTCTTTCCCCTGCCATACCTTATCCAATACCTTGTTCTGTTTCAGATGAAGTGTCGATGTTTCTCTGCTTTTGAAGTTGTTTCTCTCTGGTAGAGTGATGGTTATGCAATATATCCTGTTACACTAGGAATTTGGGATATTGAGGAATACACTGCAAGGCTGACACTGCCTTGTTAAAAGAATGAACTGGGAGATGAGGCTCGCAAGTTGCGCTTTGAAGAATACTTGTAAAACCATATTGTTGACCATTTATAAACATGTCTAAACCACAGTTTCATGTAGAGAAAAATTTGCTGGAAAGTTCCTTTGCTTTGTAGGCTCTTTGAGGAGCAAGGCTAAGTCAGGCTCAATTCTCCTCAAGTAGTATATGTGGCAGTTGATGGAGATGTATTCTTTCTTATATTCAGAAATCTAGACTTGAACTGGGGCAAGCCTAGTTGGAATGAAATACTGAAATGCAAGCAAAATTATAGAAAGTGTAAGTGGTAAACAGTGCTTACTCACTGGAGGAAGACTTAAATACTCTTCTGGAAGACATGAGCAAAAAAATAACTTTCTCTGTTTTTAATTGTATTTTATAACACAGTTATTTTTTTGATAAACTGAGAATGAAGGGGGAAAAAAGCCCCACCAGTGAAAAGAAAGAAAGAATAGGCAAATCTGAATTACAATAATGCCTTTTTTAATACTATAATCAGAAAAGCAAACCCTCTGTACACAGAAAAAGAAGTTCTGTCAATACATGAAGGGTCTCTTGAATCATTTATGGTTTTGTTATGTCTTTCATTATTTAACTTTCCAATTGTTCTTGCAAGTAGTAATTTAAATGGTTCTAAACTATAATTTGTATCCCAGTGGGAAGAAAGCTGGGCCTATGAAAGTGCCACAAATACTCAAGTTTTTTTCTTTAAATGCCAGGAATCAAAAACTTGTATGTTAGATAGATCCCATTGGAAACAGGTGCTTCCTCAAGTTTTATTAATTATATATGTAAAAGTAAAAAAAGAGCAGTTGAAGTTAAGCTGTAGTGATAGATTCCCAACCATGAGAGATTTCTGAAGGAAAAGATTGTTTCTGTAGTATATATTAATTTTTTTAACTGGCAAAAGAAGGAGACTAATTTGTTAATGCTTTAAAGCATGATAGCATCTGCCAGTTGGAGCATTCCACACAGTAAACTGCTTAGCCAGAACTGTGTGTCAAGTACAGAATAATGACTTTCCTAACTTCAGAAATGATTCTTGTATTACGTATGAGTTGTAAGAAAATTCTCTGTCTAGGTGGAGCAGGACTGCAAGTTGTAAAGAGTTCATTCAATCCCTTAACAAAAAGTAAGTCATGTGTGGCTTTAATTTTTTTCTTAAGGCTTCACAACTCATTTTTTATTATATCTCGGAGTAACATATTGGTTTTAGACACTATGAATTTCTATAGTGGACTTGTTGATTGACTACATATGATCTGGCAGAGGGATATGTGGATGTGATGTCAGGACAGAAACAACTGGTATCTACTTGAACTTGAGTAGAAAATGGAGGAGACTGCTGAGGTAAAGAGAAGTGCTTGGCCGGAGAAAATCAGAAATGTTGTTGAAATAATGTATCTGTACACACTAAAAACATTGGATATCTTTATAGAAGAGTAGCAGTTATGTATTTTCAACAGTATTTGTTTCTTAATCAACAAATATGCATAGTCTGAATTTGTCATTGACGGCTATAGAATGATTTCATTTCACAGATAGAGCTTGAGGGGTAAATTAACCTAAAACTTCACAATAAATTTTGTTCTATTAATTCACAAGTCAAATAGAATAGGGATTTTCAAAGCTATTTTTAAGAAACAAGAATATTTTTCTAAAAAGTAAAACCACAGAGCTTTTTTTGTCAATTTTTCAACATGAAAAGACTAATTTAAACCAAATTAAACTGAAACAAGGCTTTCGGACCAAAACTTCTGATTGGAAGTTCAGCCTGGAGCTCAAGCCTGGAGTGTATTTTTTCACGGCTGGATTACAGACTTCAGAAAAATGAGTTTTGAAGCAAGGTTATTGAAGTCCTTCAAGGCAGTGATAGTACAGTTTTTTCATATGACATGATATCTGTTTGTGTGCATGGCTAATAAAATATTTAAAGGAACTGGTATTTATCAAATGTTATTTGAAAACCATAAAATTCCTAGATTTTACAATAATGATTTATATTTATCTTTTCATTCAAAATCAATTTTCTTGTCTAATTTCTTTGTCTAATAACAGTATTATCCAAAAATTCTTTGGTCCTCAATTGTTTAGATGTTGCTTAGTTCTTAAGTCAGTCTGACTTTGTTCAAGGTAGTGCAAATTTTCTGGAAGTCTTTTACCCACGCTCTGCATGTCTGGTTGGTGGTGTCAGCCCTGGAAGTGTGCATACATCAGTTGTGGCAGTATTCATATTCCTATGCTTGCACTATTGCCCTAATACTGGGAACTTTTAGCATGTGGATAAGATTATCCATGTGTAGGTTTAATTGGTTTACCAAAAGTTGAGTGTAATACTGACAGAGATGTGCTTTTTCTTCCACTGGAGAAGTTTGTGCACCTGTATGAGCACTTCTAAGAATGCTACTGGGCAAAAGTATGTGTGCAAGAACTACAGATTTGGCCATGTGATCCTGAAAATGAGTAACTGGAAAAAATGTTTTAGGTTATTAAGTTTATGAACAAAAAAAAAATTCTGGCCTTTTTTCCTAAGTCACTCAGCAGGTTAAGGACAAAAGGACTGTATTTTCTGCACTCAGTGCATAGAAACATTACAAAAACTGGTGGTGTAAAGATATAAAAGAAGATGTTTTTGCAGTAACTTGGTGGTTGAAAAGGTACAACCAACAATGAGTTTAAAAAACATCCTTATGCATCTAAACTTATGGATGTACTTAAATTGATTCACATAAATTTTTACTAAAGACAATGAGAGTATTTTTCAGTTGGAAGACACCTACTTTGGTCTAAGTATTGCACAGAACAGAAATGGATCTAAGAATTTATTTAAGTTCTTTTTTACTCTAGATGATGGGTTGGGATTCACACTCATCTTGTTAAGACAGATAAAATGCCTGAGAATTCTTTTTGAAGGAATTCTTAATGGAAAGCAATGCAATCACTGTTTGTTCTGAACATAATGTGAATACTCAAAATATAAGCCAGTAAATTAATCACAAGTTTGGAAAGCTCTAGAAACTGTTCACGTGGAAGCGCCAGAAAAGATTCTATTATTGGTAAACAGACACGAAAGAAAAATCTATGTGAAGTTAAATAGTACTTTCAATAAAGTACTTGTTCTAGGTACCTTGTTCCTAAGGCCAAAGACGTTTTCCTTTCCATAGGATAGTTGTACTCATTAATTTTGGACTTTAAAACAGGTATCTCTAATTTTTGGTATTGCTGTATCACTAGGGGATGTTTCTATAGTGGCAACTAGACTGCAGTCAGTACTTGTGCTGAAAGCTAGCTCCAGGTCTCTGTATTTAATTTCCAGTTTCTTCCGTAACTGCAGTACCTTTCATTTCTCCTGCTTATAGTTCTTTAGTTACAGGAAGAAGGACAAAATAAATGTAGACCTAAATAGGTGGGGGTTCCTATTTTGCTGTGGTACCCATAATACACCCTCTTGTTCCCAAGAAACACTTGTCACAAGCTGTTCTGATTTTTCTTCTGGATCATTCTTCTTAGCTGATGCATATTCATCACTTGTAGAAAGTTGATCTGATCATATGATATATTGTTGAGATCTTATCTCAATAGAATATAATTTATGCTGGAGATTTTGAAATAGTTAGAATTACAAAGTGGTGTTTCAGGAGTTCTCTGGAAGGATGACTCAGCCTCGTTTACAACCTGGTCAACATCTATTTCTTTTACTGTGTCATTTGCTTAGATATATTACAAGTCTCCCATCTTATTTAGATGTGATATCTATGATTTAAGAGTTTGGCATAGACCCAAGATGGCAACCTGAGTAATGAGTGATAAAAGGTACTGCGAATTTTGCTTAAATTTGGCATTTCCAAGGTTAAAAAAAATCAGACAAATAAGACTATTTAAGACTACACTTTCAATTTGTTTTTTATACAGATGGGATTAATTGCTTCACAATGTCTCTGAAGTTGAAAGCAAGTAAGTGGATTTCTGTAGTTCATTTTGTGCTGGAGAGACATAAATGGTCATTAGAACCCAGTATTTATCTTTATTACCTAATACTGAGTTGGAATCTGCTGTTGAACATCTCATACTCGATCATGTCTACATCTCACAAAGTGGTGCATAGTCAGCAGAACCAGAATAACCTGTGCATTTGAACACTGGACGGGACAAAGGTATATTTGGCATATTATAATATTTTGAGTACACTGTCAGGATACTTCAGTCAAGAGAGCTTTCTTTAAGTCAACAATTCTAACTTATTATTTTAGCCTCTTTTGGTAACATCTGTGTTTGAAAACTGGAATCCTTCTTATGAAGCCATTTTTGCAGAGTTCTCTGGAAGAGTGACTTGGCGTCATTCACATCCTGGTCAGCATCTTTTTCCCTGCTATGACATTGCCTGAGTGTGTGAAAAATTTCCCACTTTATTTGGTTGCATAACATGAGTCCTAATTTAGTGCTGACTTGGACTTTCTTTCTATGCATGCACCTTTTGAGCTTGCTTTTCTTCCTGGAAAGCTAAAGCCTGGGCCGGGTATACAAGTCTTACAGTCTTTTGCAGTCTTACTTTAGAGATAATGTGTTGGTGCCAGTATAATTAAGTGTGGGTCACTCTTCTCTAGGCAATGAAAGCATTTTCCTTTGACTCATGAACATATTCCTTAATCTGCACCCTTAAAATGACCCAACACCATCCTGTCAGGGTAAAGCTGCCTGCTTTTAAGATCTTTCTAGAATTTCATCTCTTCTGTTGAATGGTTTTATGATCCAAAAAGGACACAATTAATGAGTTAAGTCAAAAGACAATATTAATGTATGTATATTTTTCATCTTGCTGTGGTTTTAAGGAATATGTCTCTACAAATGATGATTAGCCCAGAAAATCTTTTGTACTGGTTTTTTGGCATGGGATGTCAGTTTGGATTGAGGATTTTCATATGGAGTTGATGAATAAATAGAAATTAAGCAGAACTCAGTTTTGCTATTTTGCATTGCCCCTGTCGAATGTAAATGAAATATTTATTGGTACTGCTAAGCAGCCTACAGATGCTGTTCAATCTTACTCTCATGAAATAAGGTATATACCTGGTATTGACCCACCCAGTCCACATGAGACATGTAAATTTGAGTAGGACTTGGTTCTTTTGCTTGTTTTGTCACATTAAGGATGAGACTGTGTTTTAGTTTTCATTTTAACATGTGATTTATATTTGTTATTCTTTAAAGACGAAGAGTTTTCTCATGATGGTTTTTATTATTTAGAGTAAGCAAATACAGTAAATTTAGCCTTGAAGTAGATACTGCATTCTTTTGGTGCTAAGAGTTTTTGGCTGCTTTTATTATATAAGGGATTTAATTAAAATATATTTCTACAGTTTTTAAATTTATGAGTTCTAAGGTCACTTGCAGTCAAATACGAAAATTATTACAATGAGAAAATTCCTTTCTTTTTATTTGTTTTGCAATCTCAGAAACACCCAAAGATATATGAAAAGACATAATTTTTAATCCTTTTCAAAACTAATGTTCACTAACATTATTAAACTAATGTGGAAAAATTACAACTGTGAAATCCAGACAAATGGTGACACACAATGAAAGTTCTGTAGGGTGACACTAAAAGCAGATTGTGGTTCCTGTAAACCTCTTTTTTTTTCACTCCCCCCCCCCTCTTTTGTATAACCTGTCAGCTTTATTTATACTAAGAAATGAGGGATATTTTTTATCTTCCTAATAAAAAGTGTGTTATTACTACATTGTTGAAATGAAATTCTTAGTGCAGAATGGTACATAATATTCTGCTCCAAGAAAACACAAAGTGTGCAAGGGACATACTGCAAAGAATGTTCAGTTTTTGATGCTCTCAGTTGCTTGATTTTTTCGGGGCATAGTGTTGTAAATGTCAAGAGCCTTTGAAACATTTGAAGCAGATGTTCTACTGCCAAAGTGTAGCATTTGAACTCAAAATGAAACAGTTCCCTTAAACCTTGACATTAAGTCTTAACAGTTTCACTTCCCAATTGGATGTGGTATGAAAAAGATAAATAATAGAATTGTAGCAGGATAAAATATTTATTCTCCCATGAGATGGAGAAGAAAAACATGTTTAGCATTTACTTTGCAATTTTATTTGTTCTGGCTCATATCCCTCTTATACTCACATATATACATTTCCAGGCACATGTTAAAAGCAGTTACTAGGGCTTGGCTCAGGCCCGGTGTCCTTCCTTTCCCCTTCCCTTTCAGTCTGAGTTTCTCTCACAGCTTCCCTTAAACTGCTTCTTTGTCCCCATGTTCCTTCTGGGAAGCATTCATCAAAATGTTTTCACTTGTCCAAAACATGCTATGCTTAATCAAACAGATCAATTTCTATGGAACACGGTGTCAGCCTTCTCAAATAGGAGTGCCATGTTTAAATGCCTCCATAAAAACAGCTTTCATTTCCCAAGTTCTCAGTACCTGCTGCTCCCACTGTCATTGGGAACAGTGTGGGTGACAAGAGGTCACTGCAATGAAAATATTTTAATTGGGTGTCCACCATCACTTTAGAAATGTCTGCCTCAGTTTTTTGTCTTGTGAGCATGATGAAAGTTTCTGTCTGACACGTTAGTTATTCTACTGGCTTGATCCACATATCTCATCCTATTTACACTAGTGTTGTGTGCTTTGCTGCCTGACAGCATCATGTTATAAATACTCAGAAGCACATAACAAATTTTTAGCTCCTGTCACTCATCCTCCTATTTGCTTCCTATGGCACTAGCTTTGTGCCCTTCTCCACACGCTATGCTCCTGCTGTATTCTATGGTTTCTGATCAGGGATACTTTTCTCCCATGACTCCTTCAAAGTGAGTCTATCCAAAAATCCTCTCTACTTGGGCAATATTGGAGGAAGGTCTGGAACTGGGCTGCAGTGCTTTTTCTCTAACCTAACAGAAGTCATCCCTCCTGTGACCATGTCTCTTTTTCTGTGAATCCATCCAATGGGGAAGCATACGGGCTTGCAAGAGTGGAAGGAAAATTTAGTGGATAGTGGGTTTTTTTTGTTTTCTTTCAGTACTCAGAAAAAGTGGCATGGACGATGAGGATATTATTATTCCTGTAGTGATGTCGAAATAACCTCTAAGAAAAAAGGTGGAATTTTGGTCAATCAGCACATTATTACACACACACACACACACACACACACACCTATCTATCTGTCTATCTATCTATCTATCTATCTATCTATCTATCTATCTATCTATCTATCTAATTTTAAATCTACACTGATAGATAAATTGATAAATGATCTGTTCTTACTGAGTTTTCCCTGTAATTCAAATTAGGCAGCAGAAAATGTTCCTTGATTGTCTTGAGGAAGATGTTGATAAAAGACCTCAATTATAGCATCCAATTTAATGTGTAAAGTAATGGTTAAAAGGGATCACTCTGTAAGCTTTACACAGATACGTGTGCTTGAAAGCAATGTGTACTCTTCTAAAGAAAATTCGGTATGAACATCATTAGAGTGGTACAGCATGTCTAGCATTTGTTGATTATGGGTGTGATATTTTTGTTCTATAATAAGGTCTGTTTAGCAAAGTTGGCAAGAAATCTGTACCGTGTACTTGAGTAGATCTTGGAGCCAGAATGTACAAGTGCACTTTCAGTGGTAACCTTATAAAGCAATGCTTTTAAGTGAGGAGCAGTACTTAACATGGCCTCTATTAACAACATGTACTGTGATTCTGTATTGCTTGTTGAATTAGGGTTTTGTCTGCACTGTTCTGTCTTTTAATAGTCTGTCTGCTTTGTTTGGCTTCCTACTGTAACCTTGTTTAGGAAGAAGATGATTTCTGTAGAACCTTCAAAATAACAAATGTTTTCTTCAGATCATCCTCTGCTTAGCCCCTTGTAGAATAAAAAGCTTTATCTGTCACCCTTCTGAAGACTTGATTTTCTAAGCCTTTTTGATATTTTACAATCTGTCTAGGAAGGTCTTCCAAGTGGGTAAGAGCAAAAGTCTATTCAACATTCATTGTCATAGGGGTGGAGTAGTGCTGTGGAATTATGATCAAACTGCTCAGTTCCTGTATTTTCAGTGGCCTTGGAAACAAAATAATAACAAGAATTATAGATTTTTTCCCCCTGAGGGTGTAGAATGTAAAGAAATTTGATTTGTCTTACGGAAGAGCAACTTTGTTCTTAGGACCATTGCAGTTTAAAGTTAAGTGAGGAGATGCATATGCACAAAGCAGAATAATTTTTATGTATTTTTTTTATATACATATATGTATTCATACGTGTGTGTATATATATATATATAACCTTGTACATTTGTAGGATTTAGATATTACCTATGTAGTTGGATGAGGTAAATTCAGAAGCAGTTAGTGATAGGATGGTTATAGCTGTGCTAGGAACTGCATGTGTATGTATATAAACATATGTACACACACAAGCATATATATATGTATAGTTTAATTTTTTGCTTTAAAATAATAATTACTTATATCAGTATTGTAGCCATCATTATTAATGTTACCCTTTTTCCTATCACTTTCTTCTACATCAAAAGGTTCTACAAAGTAGACCTTATTATACATTCAATGTAAATGAAGAAGCTGAGACAGAAGTCAAGTAAGTTGTCAGCCACCAGGTACCAAAAGTCCGATTAGAAGTACCCAAAAAGTCACCATTTTACTTTGTTTTTCTCCATTAAGCAGCTCTGCATCTCATTTGGTAAGGTCAATATTTAAAGAATAAGTTTATGTTCCTTATGCTTATTATGCGGATTGCTTAGCCTAAGAGTATGTTTCAGTAGGAGGATATTCAAATACAATCGTATTTTCACCATGAGGATGGTCAGTGAAAAAAGTCTGGAGAAGTGTTGCAGTCTCCATCCTTGCAGTCTTCCAAAAACTGGTTCAATAAACCCCTGAGCCACCCATTTTGATCTCGTTGGTGTCCCAGCAGGAGAATAGGCTGGAAGTTTCTTCTTTTCTGAAGTTTCTTCCAAACTGACTTATCCAATGATCCTAAAATCAGAGGTTCATATAAATAAAATGTTCCCATCTTCTCAATTCCATTGTCAGTTGGAACAGCAGGAGAAGGGAAAATCACTGCAGAGCATCCCTGTCATTATTCTGGTCATATCATTTCATAGGGAGGGCAGTGCCAACAGCAGTGGCTGATTAAAGTAATGTTTTACAAATTGGTGCTGAGTGGCAAAGGCAGCAAAATTATGTGCACCAGCAAAAACAGTTAGGAGTGAGGAGCAGGCAGGAATACTGAACAAATGGGGAAAAAGAAGCAGAACGACCATAGTCTTCCCACCCTTCTGTAGTACAAAGTGGGTCACCATTCATGCTATTCTCTTGAAACACTGACATCTGCTATGGCTCTGCCTGAAAACATATAGCAGCTGTGGTCTGAGAAAAGCGGCCCAAAACTCTTCAAGATTGTTTTTAAAGTAAAGTTTTAGCCTTTACTGTTTCCTTGACAATGCTTCAGTCATACATTTCTGAATGGAGAATTTATAGGGAGCAAATGGGAAATAAGAATGTGACTCCAGCCCTTTGGAAAAAAGGGGACAATAAAGACCAGGACTTACTTGAGGTGTGAGCCAAACCCCTGCACCAGCATAGCTGTGATTTAGTTATGCATCTTGGCTCAGTTTGCAGTGGAGTGAAAGCCATTATTGCAGCAGAGGTGAATGCTGCAGGCCTTCTGTGCCTCAGCTCTGCAGTGAGGAAAGGCTGCATGATGTAATGCTGCAGGCTGTATGGGACAGAGCCCTACAGCTTTAAACTGCAGGTAGGGGAGCACGGTGGAGCAGAGAGAAGAGAATTGTAACCCTATTTTTCACAAGCTAAAACTACTGAAGTAATATTTCTCTTTGATTCTACTTTTTCCGTTACTTAGCGTATTTTGCCGTATGAATAAAATTGAAATGAAAGTTTGTTTCAAAAGGAAAACATTTAGCTCTGAAAAAGTAAAAATCACAAACGTTTGAAATTACTGCAACTTTTGATTTCAGCTTTGCCTAAAATTTATCTTGCTCTTTGAGATTGTGTGTTATAAGTGTTGCTGTTGACAAATAAACATTTTTTGCACTGAAAAAATTTTCAGTCCTAGAAGTATCCTGATGGATTTGACTTTGAATATATATGTCAGATGGCACCTAAGCATTGGTGTCTACTGTACCCCAAAGCATGGGTTCAGAAATAGAGAATAAACTAGGATTAGCAGGAAAAATCCCTACCTAACTTGATCAACATAGCTCCCGATAATGATGTTTAAAAAAAACAAAACAAAGGTCAGCTGCTTTTCAGCCATTGCAGATTTTTTTCTCTCAGCTTGATAGCAAATGTATTTTTCTTCTTTTCAGTTTAATCACTACTTTACAAATGCAACCAACTTAACTAGTATAGCTTAGTGTATTTCAAACAGAGTAAGTATAAAACCGTAGTAGTATGGATTCGGTTTCTGAATACTTATGGTAAACAGTCATGAAAAAGAAGGAAGGTAGACTTTGAAAGCATAAGTACAATTAAAAAAAAACAACTGACAGCCTCTAGAACTTGTCTAGAAATTGTTGATTCACTGGGGCTCAACAGGATGAACCCATATTGGGGTGACAGGAAGTTCAGTTCCCAATCAGCTTAAGTCCTAGACTTTCCTGAACAGGAATATTCAATTTTCTGAATTATATATGTTTCTAATGTAGAGGACTATTATCTTCTAGGGTCTGAGGCAAGAACACCACAGGTTTTCCTCTGGAGACATCAGATTGGACATCAACTTTTCAATCAGTTAAGAGTGACTGTGTCAAGTTGTAACCTAAGCAATTACTGTTCTCAAAGTAGTTATCTTTTCTCTCTATGTAGCTTGTTCAATTTTTTTCCCAATATACTTTATTATTTCCAGTAAATGTCCTGTTCCCTTTTCTCATAGCCTGCCCATTTTCTTACATGCATTTTCCTATTTTCTTTTTTTCCCATTTGGACTCCATCATGTCTTGAAATATATTTGAGATGCACTAATTTTCTTTTTCTTGTCATTTTCCATAATTTTATTAGATGTTGTACAGAAGTGCAAGGCTTTACTGCTAACCTGTTGGGAAATGCCAAAATGTGGAAGATCCAAACATCATTACAATCCTTCTGTCTCAAATTAAAGAGTCCCATGCAAGTTTTGAGCTCTCACAGATAAATTAAGACCTGTAAATTTGAAAAAAAAAAAAAGTATATAGGCTTCATCCAGACTGTGCAGCCTGATGCAATTTATTAATGGTACTGCATTGCAAGATGAAATAAAATGTGAACCTGAACTCTGAATTAATCTGACAGAGTTGTATGACCCAGGTGTTTTAGGAACAGCTGAATTTGTTAACAGTAAAAGCCAGCAATGTTGTCTAGTGACATCTGTGTAGGTACAGCAGACAACAAAATGGATTTCAGAAGCGTAGAAATGTTGGAAGCTTGGGTATGAAAATGTTAAATTTCGACCAGAATATTTATTGAAGAGTATAGAAACTATACTGTTTAAACAGGAAGGGAAGAGAGCCCAAGATAAACATCTATCAGGCTCTTCAGAGAGTAATATTTTGTGGGAGAACGTTATATTGCTGTGCTGTAAAATCCCAAGGACTGCAGGGGGGTTGTCCAGGTCCTTGGATCTGGTTCCACATAATACCACAGCCTAATTCTGTACACTGAAAATACTGCTAAGTCCTTTCTCTACAATGCTAGTAGAAAACAATAAAGCTCACAGTTTTGGTAGAGGATAGGTGTGACTATTGCACTACATTTTCAATTGCTTTTATAAGAGAATATGCTTTTCTTGAAATAAATCTTGTTACATATTTGTGTTCTCAATAGCCAGGTAAACCTCTAAATACAACTCATAAACAAATCATTTCATCTGAAGTAGGAATGCCATTGTCAGAGTCCTGATTTAATTGACTTAGACAGGCAATCAAGTCTGACTCTTTAGTCTCAGAGCCAGCTTTATATTCTACCAGGAGGGAAGTATACAGTGGTGAAATCATTCATGATAACTCTTTGCAGCCTCATGGGAAGAGTACCCATATAGGTTTCCAGCCCATGCTGTAGTTACAGTCATAAATAGTGTTTCATGATACAGAAAGGAGTTCATAAAATGATGTTGATATTTTTGTGATTGATGAAATGTGTGTATCAAAGCTAGTTCATTATTAAATGTGACAGGTAAACCTTTGTTAAGATGGTGAGTATATAAATGTCATAATTTGATCCATTAGCCTAATTATATTTCAAAAAGCATTTGAGTCTTCACAAAAGTTTTGACATCTGTACAAAAATCACTGTCATGGATGTATTTATCATCCAAATTTGATGATAATCCATGAAACTGAAGATAACTTGAGACATGAGATGTCTTGATTTCTGTGGCAGTTCTGGGTCTTGCTTATGAGTCATATTATGTGCTGCTTGTGTGAGTTACTGGGCATCTGACCCGTAGTGAATGAAACAACTTGTTTTTCAGAGCAAATAATGAGAAAAGAATGTGCAAAGGGTGTTTCAAACTGCAATTTGTATGTCTAGGCTTTTGTTTATTTAAGAACTGTAATATTTTAGCCTGACAGGTTTCATTTGATTCAATTTACTACTGGATTTTCTCCAGTGATACAAGAACTGGCCTAGAAGGAGGCCTGCCTTTCTCTTGAAATACAGTCATGAGACTATTTTGTAACAATGTTACTGGGAACCATGGAAGCAGTATGTCTGCGAAGCCAAGGAATTATACAGAAGAACGATGCATGCACGCAGGTAAATTTTGCTACTCACTTTTGCTTGTCTGTGACTTTCTATATTCAGAATCACAGACCCAATTAGGTTGGAAAAGACCTCTGAGATCACTGAGTCCAACCTTTGACCAAACACCACTTTGTCAACTAGACCATGGCACTAAGTGCCACATTCAGTTTTTTCTTAAACACTTCCAGGGATGGCAACTCCACCACCTCCCTGAGCAGCCCATTCCAAAGAAATTCCTCCTCGTGTCCCCTGCCACAGCTTGAGACTATGTCCTCTCATCGTGTTCATTGGAGACTGAAGCTGCATAGAACTGTTTTATTCTATGTCAAACAAATTACACTTCTTCCATATCCTCCATATCCTCCATATCCTTTTCCTAGGAGAAAAAACATTCAGAATATTTTTCCACCAAGGTTGGTGCACATGTAAAATTTAGTGGAGTAAAGAGGATCAGAAAATCCAGCTCCAAGTCACATCCCCTATTTTTAAATTTTTGACTGTAGATCAAATTGATAAGCCTTTTGAATTCTGAAGGGTAGTTATTGTATGAGAACAAAGTGGAACAGAAAGCAATCAAATGTAGCAGACTGAAGCTCTTAATTTACTAAGATTAAAACTGTCCCAATATGAAACACACATACACAAATGTGTTGTAAATTCAGGATAATTTGAATCATGAAATTAATCCAAGCCAGGAACAGTTGACTCAAATGTTTCTTGTAATTAATGCAAGCAAGACACTGGTAATTAAAAAAAAAAAAAAAATACTACCCACCCCCTAATCCTCCTTCATATGATGAAAATGCAGCAACATTTTCCTTTGACTATTGTTCTGTGTATCTTTTGTGGTGTTTTCCTCCAGTTGACAAACAGGGCATTTGGGTTTACAGAATTTTAGTAACCTTTCCATCTCACACAAAATCATATCATATGGAGACATGGAAAAAGATAATCTTTGCAATTGCTTCACACACTAAGCTTAGCTATGCTTTAAAGTGTCCATGGCAGAGTCCTGTTGGTTAGATGTGTGGGAAATTCAAAGTTCAACTGACACAGCCACACTGGCAGAAGCTGCACTGGAAACAGGAAAGTGGGATTGCTTTCCTGGCATATAGGTATCTCAGGAACTCAAATAAACTATACCAGCAAAATAACTTTCCTTACACTGCAGACTCTTGATCCACCAGAAAATTTGCTTGCATAGATCTACCATAGCTCCACTGCCTGGAATGTCTTGGACATGTTTCTTAAGCTCTTGATAGAAATAAAGTGTTAGGATATAGATAGCTTCTTTAGCTTCTGAGGAAAGACAAAACAAAGAAAAACAGGAAAACAAGAGAGTGATCAGGTGTGTTTGCAGTGGCATTGCTGGTCTATAATGTGGCAGTGCTAGAGGCTCCTCTGTATATGGGTAACAGTACCTACCTCAAAGGCCAGAGATTCGAAGTTTAAACAAGAATGAGATATTCTTTTCAAGAAAGAAACATTAAGGCTAATGAGACCTTTAATTAATTAATACCATTCTAGGTATATGGCTAATTTCTTTAAATAATTATGGAAATCTTTTAACTAAGATGCATATTCTTGTACAAAATCTGAAACATTAGCAGAAACAAATTTTAAAAGAATTTTGAAATGAGCTTTCCTCTAGATTTTTCTTGTCTTCTTGACCACTAAGGGTTTGTAGCTCCATTTATCTTAATAAAAAAAATAATTCTAGATTTTCTGCCAATTTGGATTGCCACATAAACTTCTGGTTGTGCTTGTTTAAAAAAAAAAAAAGACTGTACAAAGTTTATCCTGAAGCAGATGAGAGAAGCTGGAGAGAGAAAATAGGATTCTCTTGCATAGCTGTTTGTCAGCCATTTGCTAAAGCATCTTTTATTTAACATAACTTGAAAGGGTGATTAAAAATTTGTTTGTTTGTTTGTTTTTCCAGCAAGGTTCCTAAATAGTGAGATTACATGAAATTCTATGACTACTGATATCCTCAATTTTGAAAATATAATATCTCCAGAGCTGGTCAACAAGTCTTTGGGGTCTCATCTTTCTGAAGGCACTTCTGTAGAAAGCACACTTTATTTTAACACTAGATTTAGCTTCCTACATAAATAGTTACTTAAAGAAACAAAGATTGCATTTCGCATTGCACAATAATGCTATTATGCATTAAGAAGAGAAAATCTGTATTACTGTGTTCTTCTGTGCATTGTAAAGCAAGGTGCAGTGTGAAATTAATCCTTCTGTTTTTCCATGAAGAATGTGAATATAGTAGAGGTTACATATGTGAATTATTTTATACCTTAGCCTATTCCTCCAGCTTTATTATATATTTAAAGACAGTCTATATGATCTGTGCAGCAATAATCTATTTTTTTTTAATGTTTCCTCTATTGGATGTTTGGCCTTTCATTTTAAACATTTATGATCAAGAATAACATATTCAGAGCAGTAAATAAAAAATAGTGGAAGGTAGAAAAAAATCTAAAAACCAAAAAATATTCCAGGTCCTAATGGGTTTTTTTCCAAATTATTTAAAGTTTAGACATCTTCTTTTGACATATTTTTATTTTTTAATGTTTTGAAAAACTTTGATTATTCCAATAGTAGGATTATGCAAGATTATGGCATCGGTTTGGACCCTACACCTGGTCAGACAACGTTAATGGAACCAAGCAAAAGCCAAGCATGGCAAAAACAAGAGATGGGGCAGTCCTGTGGAGTGACCATGAATTTGATTTTGAGAGTCGCACTGCAAATGGAATATGAATTTAGGGATTGTGTCTGATCTGAATGCCAATCCAGTGTCACTCTTCAGGATGCAGATCACAGTGGAGCCTTGTCCTCCTGAAAGGGGAGAACAGAAAGCACACACTGCAACTCGCTTCCTTTTTGTGAAGGCTAACACTATGGGCACCTGTAGCATGTGACAGGATTTGTATTCCTTGGGTAACAATATTTTTGTATTTCTCTGTGCATGCCACAGAAAGAAGTTTAAGAAATGGACACCCCTTGTCTTTAAAAATGTTGTAGGAGTGGAAACACCGTCCAGAGACTTACCTGTCTGCAAAACAAAGGTATGACAATCTAAGCAGAGAGACTGGTTGTGCTATTCTTTGTTATATTACAGAATGCATTGTCTTGAAGTTTTGAAGGTTAAGGTACTTCTCTGTGGTTTCAGACCTGATTGAAAACTATTTTAGCCTGGTTTTCTGCAGTGTGTGCTTTTTTTAGCTGTTAGTGAAATTTTAGCTGGAAAATAAAATAGAAAGAGAGCATGCTTTGAACAGCACCAGCATCATAGTTATGAATCTGTAAGATTGAGTGGCATTGACAAAATTGAGGAAGCTTAAATCCCAGTGTAATGTACTTATAATTTAGTGTAGAATGAGGATCAGATACAATATATCAAATGGGAAGATGAAACATCAGGTAAATATTTATAATTTTGAATAATATGTTAACATTTATAACATAAAGTTATATTTTTAGAAGCCTGTCACTTTGAGTGTCTGAGATGAAAGGAGGTATGCTTGAAGAAGGGAGTAGTGTTGGCTTTCCTGCCCAATCAACAAGAGAAGTCTCCCTTCTATGTTGCTTAATAAAGGCCAGTAATTTTGTTCAAGTTCCTTTGGAAAATGTGAAGTTCTAAACATTTTTTTTATTATGGCCTTATTCAGTAGTAACAGATGAGTTTAACTTTCTTTGTCATCTTCATAATTTTCTTTTGTATGCACCTATATTTTGCATGGCCAGTGTTGTAATACAAAAGAAAATATTAGATTAAGGAGACAATTAGCTTGTGCAAATTGATTTTATTTAATGAAATGATGTCTCGTTATTGTGTATTGACCATAGTAAAGTCAAACCAGTTTGCAATGACTGAAGAGAATCTAGTGCAGGATTCCAGTCATGTAGTCTTCATAATATAAGAAGAACAAAGGGACTTGGTAATGCTGCTGGAGGTTCTTTCCAGATATCTTTTTCTGTTTCCATTTGAAAATAATTTAGAATAAATTTGGTGAATCACAATATTACAGCCTTTAATCATAAGCATGCCGTCTGATGCAGACATGGGTGAATGAAAATTAAAAAAAAATCACTTCTTTGTAATGAATCTATTATCATTCCATGGGAAAGTTAAAAAAAAGATTTGTTCAACCTTGAATGATATCATAGGATCTGTGGTAAACAGCTAGATTTGGATGATGTGTTACTTTGTGGCATCACTCAGGGTTGTATCATTGTATGCAAACACTTGAAAGAAAAGACCAAGAAAATTACAAAAGGCAAGATTAAAACACAGCCATTGTTCTCTGGCTTAAGATCATAAAAGGGAGGAAATTCATAGTTACAGATCCAAACCTCAAGTATCTGAGCACAATGCAGTGCCAGCCTTAATTTTACATAACTGTACCCTGTTATAAGTAGACATTGGTGGTTTGATCCTGAATGATGAGTTATATTGCTCTTAGCAGCTGAAACCAGGACAATAATTTTATTTTAATGCTTGGCTTTGTTCAGTGAATAGACTTTTTGAATCACTTGTAATTGTTTTCTTTATGTTTTCTTGCCAATTGAAATAAAACAAACCCTAATAAATAGGGGGTTTTTTTTGTTTTTTTTCCAAAAGTTATCCTTAAAACTCTGCTATATAACATTTTGCTAAAATGGAAATGGGAAATTATGAAGAAGAGCCAGTGTCACGCTTGGATTTCAGGAATGTTGAAACTTTTATGTCAAGTTATAATGTCTATAATCCTGCAGAAGCTTTATTAAACAAAAAACAATCCAAACACTTAACTGATGGAGGAAGTAGTTAATAGTACTGTTAGCACAGAATAACGAGAGTAGTACAGAGTTTTTAAAGTATCTGCAATTAATTGAACTTCTACTTTTGTTCTACTTTTCTTAAAAAGTTCTACTCTCCTCAGTTCTCGGAAATTGTAATGAGGGTAGCAGAAACTGCTTTAAAGGATGTCAGATTGTGGATGTAAAATGTAGAGGAGAATAGGCAATAACACAGAATCTTATCTTGACATTTAATCCTAAGGATATTGCTTCAAAGATTCCAGCGGGAATGATTAGCAATTTCCTGACAAGACATGGAAAGGCCTTCAGCACTTCAAAAGGCAGAAGTGACCTGCCAAACAGTTAAAGAATAAAAGCTAGTGTCTGAGAAGGTGTGGCTGACTTGAGAGAGGAACGGTTGTAGTTTCTCAGAGTAATTTTAATTCTGTCACTGTAGCAAGAAGCCACAACAGTATTTATGCAACTTGCACCCTTTCTAACTTTTTTCAGATTTGGAAGGATTCACTGGAGCAGAGCTGGAAGTTGAAGAGCCAAAAGTCCAAAATACTGTAGCTTTCTTGCAGTTTTGAGCTCTAGTCAGTTTTGAATGGTAGTTTACATATTCTCTTGAGTAGAAATTACTAAAGGTATGGGAAATTCACATTGCAGATAAACTAGTCTCTTGGGTATTTCAGTGAAATGGAAAGGGCCCTGACCCACAGTCTGAAAAATTACAGCTCATGAGATGAGAGGGATGAAGTGGTCTGTGATAAATCTTTTGCTCATCAGTATAACTGTGGATATCACTAAAAAGATTTATACATGAAAAAGAAAACTATGGAAATAGAGGGACTAAGAAAACTGCTTTGTGAATATGAATGATAGTGCTACACTGAGCAGCATGAATAATAGCTCTGTAGAATGATATACCATGGTAGACCCACAGCACAGTTCAACCATCAAAATGTTGCCTCAGAGAATTGCTGAATGTTGGATTTTCTTGTCTGGGGTTTAGTAGTTCCCTTCTCTCTTCTAGTTCTGTAATCTCTTTAATAATACATTGTTTGGGATTGTCTCTTATTGAAGGGAAACTGCCCCCTTTTTCATCTCAATGCCCATCCTTGGATTCTTCAAGTATTCTCTGATATATATATATATATATATATATATATATATATATATATATATATATATATATGTGATGCTCTATGAGAATGTCTCTGAGTTCCAGGGCTGGGGATTTCACTCTGATTTTCTATGCAATCTCTTTCATTTATATTAGTGTATTCTTTCCTCTGTTGTTGTGCTCGACCTGGTGTTATGGAATCTCTTTCTGAGCTGCTCTCTCTGTTGATTTTGTTTTGGGTTTTTGGGGGTGGTGGTGGTTTGGTTTTGTATTTTTTTTGGCATAGTTACTGTAAGGTGCTTTTACCATGAGGCACCTGCTTGTAAATCCACATGCATGTCACACCAGAGTCCTGTGTCTGCTCTGGCACTGGGCTAAGCACAAAAAGCTCTACAGGTACTTCCCTAAGATACATCACTGTATGAGTTTTTTTGCAGTGTAATGTGGGGAAACATTTCATCCAAAGGCCACTATACAAAAATGTTTTTAACTTAACTAATTAAACCACATTCATGGATTTTGTAAAAGCCAGTAGCAAGGCGTGGATCCAAGTTTAGATTATGATGTTTTCCATCTGTTAACATGAATGCAACTCTCATTTTAGGAAGAACAGATAATTCAGGGCATGAGATGCAGTGAAAAACATTTCAAGAGTAGCTCATTGCCTTTACAAGTCAGCAGCATATTTTTCCAGATCTCTTGTGTAGATATGGAGACAATTGATACCCCATGTCATGAGCAGCTGCAGAATCCTTATGCATCTTCTGTGCAGATCTGGCATGGCTTCTTCTCCAGCATGGAGGACACATTCCTAGACCTTTGTAAAGTGCTTTGTTTGCCTGTGCATAACAAGGACATGCCTTGCTGTGATACTTTACTGCTGCTTTACTGTTACTTGGTTTTTGGTTATTTGCTGATGCCCACAGTGTGTAATTATGTATTTCAGTGACTTGTTCAAAACCAGAGGGCGGAAAAATGTTGATTTCTTTGAAATAACATCTGTTTTTTTAAGAAGAAGTGTGAGAGTTCTGTTGAAGCCACAGTTTTGCCCAGCCTTCATCTAGAAAGGATAATACTTGCCTGTTAGTCAAGGTTGTCCAGATAAAAGGCCCCTGAATGGGGGTATGGAGGAAGAATGTGTGACAGAAAGATAATCTGGAGATCCCATCTTTTCTATCAGTTTTAAATTTACTAGTGGCTTATTTTATTTCTGACTCACATGTGGAGTCACTAAGTTTAGTTTTTTAATGGACCAGAAATTCTCAGCCACCCTGCCTCAAAATGTGAGAACACCTGTCAGCAGGACTTTTTCTTGTGTTCTTAGCAGTATATAATTACATGCTGTTGGTATGATTTGGCCAACTGAGGCAACATGGCATAGTCAACCAATTTAGTTGACAATAACGTTCCTATGTGTCTGCTCACTTTAGAAACATGCTAGCTTTCTGACAAATCTTAAGGGGAGCAGGGATGGACTTCATTAGTAGTAGGTTTGTGCCAGTAATCTGGCTACAGGCTGTTTAGGACTCTGCCCATACTGAAAAATAATCAGTTCTAGAGCTTGTAGTTTACTTCCATCTGAATGCCAGCTGGGCCAGGAAAACAAACTGATCTGAACATTATCATAACTTTTTTATCCAAGTTTGTGTTTACAGCTACATTTATTGATGAAATGATGAGACTTTTTCCTCTGCTTCTCTTTGGTTCCTGACAGCCCTATGCTACTCTAGACAACACAGGCATTTGTAATCAAATTCTCCCCCAAAAGGTCATTATCCAGATCTAACTCTTATATTAGCTGTCAGTTTTAGAATAATAAAGTACATAATTTTTGAATCAGATGTTTGCTCATTTCTGTGCACCTAACAAAGTTTAGGAACTCCTATGTCTGTCATTATTCAAGTTGATGCTGGTCTGTATCCACAAAATACTTCCCTGACAAACCTTTGTTTTAGACATCTGGCTGTGGACAATTGTGTGGAAAGCACAGTCTGCAGAGCAGTTAGTGGAATGACTGACAACTTGTTAGGGTTTGCAGAATTTCCATCCCAGAATCCCCATGTCCTTCATTCCCTTCCTTATGTGAAGAGGTGTTTTGGTTGGAATGTTGTCCAGAAAAATGTTCCAGCCCTCTCACTTTTCCTATTCACTACTTCTTTTGCAGTTGGGATGGGAGCAATTATGATCCCAAGTACATGATAATAATGCTTTTGCTTTCCTTCTCCTGACATGCCTGTGCCTTCTACCATCTCATGTGTGATTCTTGTTTTAACACGTTTGTGACGTAACTTTTGTGATGTCTAAATTTACATTCTGCTAACTGATATGAGAAGAGAAAGGGAAAACCTAACAGTACCCTCTGAAGCTGTCTCTCTTTCTGCAAACTGCTTATTGTAGGTCGCATTTTAACAGTGTAAATGCAATAATGATCAGTGGAAATCTTCATTCCCTTCTCATTGCTGCCTAAGTTCATGATTCTTGATGTCAAGAGCAGATTAGCAGCAGGAGGTTTTCAGAAACGTTCAAGTAGGAGCTGAGCACTGCTGTTCAGAGACATGTATGCTCATGTGCATAGGTATTATTGAAATACCCCTGGGTCCCAGCCTGGGTACTATTAGCAGTATAATCATTCTGGATCCCATTTTACAAGTACTTGTAGCAGCTCAGGAAGCTCAGGAAGACTCTTAGGGTTCACATTCTGTTCACATTCTGCGATCTGGTGAAAACCAGGACAAATGTGAGGTCAGTTATCATAGAATGGCTTGGGTTGGAAGGAACCTTAAAGATTTTTAAGTACAAACCTCCCTGCCATGGGCAGGGACTACTTCCACTAGAAGTGGAAGTTATCCTTATTCTGAGTTACCCTTGATACTTCTGCAGAGTTTCTCATAAAGGAACAGAAATTGTCTAGTCTAAACCTTGAAATGCCCAAACTCTCAGGGTAGGCAATCCTATGCCACCATAGACTTCCCATTATTTATTCTGTTTCCTCAGGTTTTAAGTCCAAAAAAATTTTAAGTGAGTTTTAAACTTCTGTGAGGGAAGGCTGCCCTCCTGTTTTATATATTTGAAAGCCAAAGTTTTCTTTGTATGTGAAAGGAATACAAATCTTACTCTATAAGATCTTCATTTTTTTCTGGAAGGTGAAGTCCAGTCCACAACCATATGCCTCACTCATCTTAGTTGATTTTGCATTCTTTATGGCAGCTTAAGGTTGCTTTGTTTGCTTACTCGGTGTATTTTGTTTTAACTTGTGCAGATTTTGAAAGGAAAAAGACAGATCAAGTAGCTGGAGAAATACATTCTTTGTCTTCAAAATCTTATGCTTCAGTACATAACTTGATGTGAAAATTGGTATGCCTCCCTGCATAATTTTCTCTAGCAGCCATCCTTCCCACTTATAAGCAATGTCTAACAAATTTATCAATGTCTAACAAAATTCCCAAGCTTTGTAACTGCGGAAGGAAATGTATATTGGAAGAAAATTAAATGTACCAGAATCCCACTGTTACTGAAACTGTCTCTGTACTAATTAGTATAACCATTTAAATGTATTTTGTTACTCTTGTCTATGTATTATTTTTTGATACTTTTGAAAGCAAGGTGTAAAACATCCCTATGCTTTCATCAGCCCACTGTGGGGAGGAAGAATGAGTGCCCTTGTAAATCCGTGCACCTCCTCTCCTTATTTTCTCCTTCTTCCCTCTCTCCAAGTGAGGCAATCAGATATTAGCTTCGTATAATCTAGGGACAAGGACCTTTTTTCTGTGAAAGGTCATTTCATAGCCAACTCCAGGGAACAGTGGGCAGGCAGCACTTCAGGCTGTCATCAGGGGTGCAAGAAGAGGCCAAGCTTCTGCCAGCAGCCCATTTTAGTCCTTCCCAGTACAATGGCAGGTCTGTGTGCTGGGCTTGCTGCTGCCCATTTGATGCCAGCCCCAGTGTCACCAGAAGGCCATCTGGATCATTAGGAGACCAGCCCTGTGACTTCACCGATGCAACAAAGAGGGAGGGGAAAGCGTGATGAAGGTCAGGTGCCAGGCTGCTTCTCCAGACTTGCTGGCACCATCCCTTCACCATAGCCAGACTGGGGCCCTTGGCAGCTGGGAACATTTCTGTGACAAGACTCATTCTCTCTTTGTGAGATGTTCTCTCTTACAGGAGGTCTTTGCTGTTTGCATGTAGATTGTAACGTGACTGTGCTGTGGTGTTTGGATTGCAGTAGCTGGATAGTGTTAAACCTATTTAGCTACACGTGACTAATTAATTAAACTAATGTAACATTATGCTATGCATATTTGCTTTGGGTTACTTTCCCTACGCTGTCTTTTGTGAAAATGTGTGAAACAATGGTGTTTTTTGCTAAAGGCTCCAGCAGAAGCAGTGTGTGTTCACGCTCACTTGTCAGATGATTGAAGTGCAGTGATGCTGTTGCAGTGTTCTGTCCTGCTCTAAAGAAGGCTCCTCAAAAACCTGAGTAGAAAAAGAATTTGTGAGTTTCCTGACTGCCAGTCAACAGAGAGGAGCAATGAATCAAATTAGGACTGATGTTGATGAAAATCATCAGAAACATCAATGAGGACATAATGGGGGTTGTACAAAATTGTCTGTATAACATGTAACACTTTCATAACTTAAAATAAACAGTTTATGGCAATTATCTGTGGCAGTAATTTTGCACTTTTCCTGATGTCACAGTGTTTGGCAGAGGTACATATAGTCCTTAACCTTTGAATTCACCATTTTGGTTTACAATTGGGCTTTTCTTTAGGAAAGTGAAAAGTAAGGGTTTAGACTGACAGTAAAATTAAATTTGCTGCTTATGCCAAGAAATTAAAACTCTGTGATACTGGGTGGTCTTCAGAGTCAGAATCCTGCCCTAAATAAGCTTAGACTCCTATGAATCTCATGATTAAATCAGTATTGTCCTTTGGGTGTTCATACTGTCATGTATGAGAAACAGGCTGCCCCTCAGCCATCCAGAACGAAAAAAAATATTATGGCAGCATAAGGCAAGATGAAACCTCAAAATCAATGTAACAATTCATAAGAATGAAGAGTTTGTTGAAGAACAACATGAGTACCTGTAAGTGAAAACTTGGGAGTATTTTCCTTTCAAATCTGAAGGGGGAAAATGTGGGATCAATTTTGGAAACTGGAATTTTTGACCTCTAGTTTTGTCTTCTCATGTTGTCTTTTCACACAGTTTTACTGCCATACCTATATCCATCAGATTTTGGGACTACAAGGGTTGCAAGGAGATTGTGTACAAATGTGGATGTAGATTTTAGGGTGTGATAATAGAAGCACACTTGTACTGTGTTGATACCACAGAACGTCTTCTTTTGTAAAGGATAATTATGTTTGTTATGCAAAAGTCCTTTTCATGAAGATGTGTGATAAAAACCAATATAGTAGCTACCACTACACAGATTTCCTCAGCTCTTCATCAGTAGATAATTTGACAAGTTAGGTAATAGAATGAAAATTGGTTAGATATTGGCCAGGAAAATAGTAAGTTGACAAAAGGTATAATATTTTGGTTTCTAATTGCAGTGATTTTCAAAATTTAAAATTTAAATAATGCTAAATTTTAGAAAGATAGAATTTTAATTCCAGTAATGTGATATTAAATTTCAATATTTTTTCAGACTAAAAGAGATGGTTAAAAAAAACTGGAGAAAAACAGAAGTATAAACTTTATAGTTTTTAGGAAACCTAATAGAACTTTACAGGAAAATTAAGAGGAAGTGGTGTTCTGATCTTTTTTTAGACATAATTAAGCATTCCACTCATCAAATGTTATTTTTCTATTTTTTTAATAGCTCTATACCAGCACTATTCTTATGGCCTGGCAATGAATTTTTGGCATATATTCAGAAGTTTAAATAATGTGCATCCTAGATGTCCAGCCAGTTCAATATTTAAATCCTTGATTAGAGAAAAATTAGTGTTTTAGACTACATGCAATAAACCTCAGTGAGTCTGTCTGACTTGAAACTACAAATCAAGGATACTGAAGAGTCAAGGTTGAAGTATTTGAAATCCATCCTTAGTTCACTGTACTTAGGAGTAAATAGGATCATGTAGTATTTGACAGATATATTTACTGAGAAAAAGGTGTAAAATACGGCAAAAGCACATTAGCAGAATGGAGTGGAGTTGTGCTCTCTGCAGCAAAATGGCAGTTTTCAAATAGGACTGCTATTTATTTTAAGTTATGGAAGTGCCAAATTGTGAAACCTGGCCAATTTTGCACCTCTATAATTGTTCTGTCATCATTGGTGTTTTTTCTGATTTTCACCAGCATAATTGCTAATTTGGTTCCTTGCTCTTCTCTGTTGACAGGTTGTTGAGAGACAAATTATTTCGCACAGTTTTTCGAAGAGCCTTCTTTACAGCAGGACACTAAGTTATTGAGACCTTTAAATTCATATCACTGCCTGCTCAGTCTGAGTTAGAGTTTAGCTGCACTGGGTCATCTGCAGCTTGAAATTCCAGACTGATTGCAGAACTCAGTATGGCCCCTGACTCACTATAAGTTGCCAAATAGGTAGTCAGTATTACAAAACTCACCTTTGGAAACTGTGCCACTACAGCACTTAATGTCAAAGGGTAGGGAGGGAAAAGGGACAGAAATAGCGACACAAATTCTCTCTGATGAGTTCTGCTAAAAACAGAAATAAGACCTCTTTTAGAATTACATGCTAAATAGCATTTTTAAAAACCTCATATTTGAGTAGATTTTCCAGACAGCTACAGGTTATGATTATTGGAAGATGTAAGAAATATTTGTCATTTCTGCATCACTAATGCCTGGAAGCCTGTATCAGGATCAAACTGCGGTCATATGTGTTGTTTTTCAAATGAAATGTTTTCATTGCATTCTTTTACTTTAAAAGTGAAACAAAAATACAATGCTTGCAATCCCAAAATTGGAAGAAATTGTGTGAACTATTGTGTGAGAAGGAAAAAGAATAAAGAAACATAGTTTGGATTCAGGCTTGTGAGACATTATAAATGTTGAGAAAAATATTGTTTAAAAACTGGCTCTGCAGTGCCCTTTAAAATCAGTAAGCGTCTATTTTAATTCCCATATAAGTAGTAACTGGCTGCTGTCTGTATATATACTTAAATGTTGCTTGCTGTATAAGACCTTGTTTGCTTAATTTCAACCTAACTGAATTTTTATGGCTGTGCTATAAACCTCTCAAAAATAGTGGCTTAAATGGAAATGCTGACACGACATTAATTACACTGGCTCCAGTGTGATACTGTGATTAAAGTTTATTTATTTTGTGTGTGTGTCTCTGTGTGTATAATTTCATTGTTGAAAAACTAATGGAAAACTAATGTGGCAATGGAGAATATGATTCTGTGCCTGATATTTTTCAACAGGAAGAAACAGTTTAAATGCCAGTTTACAGTACTAGATAATTTATTTTTAATTGAGGTATAGTTTAGGTATTTAAAATTTTAGAAATTTGGGAAAGTGACAAGTTTCCCACTTTAAAGCTGTTCGCTGTTCTTCCAGGAGTTTTTAAATGTCTTTTTGGGTGGTGAGGCTAAATGTATATTGCATTAGAAAATGAAAAAAATGGTTTCATTTCCTTGGTAGCATATGTTCTTTGAAATATTCTGGAGAAAAGTCTTGTCTGAAAGTATGAGGGTATGCAATCCAAAGTTAACATTCTATTACTATTGAATATGAAGTAACAACTGTAAAAGTCCATTTGGTAAATAGCTTGCCCAACTGGTATTGTTAGATTACAGACCTATGTGTTGCATCTAGTCAATTGGGAAATGAACAGTGCAAATGCCATATGGTCAGATGAAGAGTAAGTGAGGGAAAGTGAGATCCTGTCTCCAACATGTTTATTAGGATAGTGAGCTGGGATTGGAGAAGCCTTGGATTCAGTCTGTTTCCAGCAGTTTATAATTCCCATATTAGGCAAGAACTGGATAAAATCATGACATGGTCTGAAGAGCAGTTCTAAGCTGTTCTGTTTCCTGAAGGAGTGTTGAGAGTAATACACTATATTGCCAAATACAGATATCCCTGTTTGATGCTGGGATTTTGTGTAAATTTCGTTGCCCCTTTCAGGAAGGTGCATTCACACTACTTTTAGTGGTTAATCAGCTTTGCTCGTGGATCAGTTAGGCAGCATCCCTTTTTTCTCGATTCACACATATATGGAACTTGAAGGCTGATCAGGAAAATTGTCTAATGAGTTGTAGGTTCTACAGATGTGAATCGTATCCGTGTCTGGTAGTCTGTGGTGTGCCTTCCTTGACATCAGTGCTGGTGTTCTGCCTCATCTCAGGGACCAAAGTAATTATTCCCACTCTTGCCATAAACACCTTTCCTAGAAGCTCATGGCATTCAGTCAATTTTTTTTTTTTGGCAAGAGAATTTTTGCAGGTATTGTTAATGCTAATCTGTCAGGTAGACTGGCAGCTGTGAAGATGCAAGGCAGCATGTCCTGCAACATGGTAGAGAAGCGAGAGACAAGGAGGGTAAGTTGAAAAGATCAGAGAGGAAAAATGAAATCTTTGTGTGGAATGTCCTTCTTCAGTCTGCTCAGTGAGAACATTCAGCATTCATTAATCCAGTCCATG
This sequence comes from Sturnus vulgaris, assembly GCF_052056855.1. Classification (NCBI taxonomy): domain Eukaryota; kingdom Metazoa; phylum Chordata; class Aves; order Passeriformes; family Sturnidae; genus Sturnus; species Sturnus vulgaris. Next base: position 59,487,531 of record NC_142243.1, on the reverse strand, counting down.
AAATTTACATTTTTTTATTTTTACTGTTTGCTTTCACTGGAAGAGAGTGCAAAGTAGGCAAATAGTTTCAAAGTGTGTGGTCTTTATGGTTTATATGTATTGCTCAGAACTACCACTGACCAAACTTCTTGGTCTTGTTCCCATTTGTTACAGTAATTAAATATTAAGTTGTTATGAAAGGATTGTGCCGTTCCCTTGAAGGAAGAAAGAATGTGACTCCTCCATGGTTCTGTGGCACAGCTGATGTTTTATTCAAACTAATGTGTAAAGGTAGAGAAATTATGTGCAAAGTTTATTCCATCTGGAAGGAATGTAATGATTCTGGATCTGAAGCAAAACTGAGAATCTCCTACACTGCAGTTCATTAGGTCGGTTTGGAGAGAGAAAATCAACATATACTGTAGATACATTTGGTTGGAAGGACAAGGGTGCCTGTACAGGTCAGTCAAATCCTGAATGCATCACTTTCTTAATTGTAGCCTTTAATCTGCATTAAGACTAGATATTGTTTGTCCTTAAATGACCTTTACATTGAATTGAATATTGCACTGGAAAAGTTCAAAGTCTAATTGAAGACAAATTATGTAATAAAACTCTGTAGTTCCAAGCCTGCAAGAGACCAGCTCTTCTTTTTGACCACACCCATTAATACCAGGGAAGTACTTCTGTTAACAAAGACCTGTGTATGGTCACCTAGTGTCTCCCTGATTCTGTCAATGAGAAAATGGAGGGGAGAGGAAGGAGTGACACTTGAAAAACAATCTCTTAAAAAATTGTTAATGATATATTTCAAAGCTTAATTTGAAAATACTGGCTTGGCTTTTCCTGGTGTTATGTTTAAGACTTCACAAGAAGGTGTCTTTGTTCTGCACTGATCCCAGCTGGTCCCAAAGTTTCATTCAGCCTCCACATGAAGCTGCGTGCTCCCATGTCAGCCTTGGGAGGGAGCTCAGAGGAGTCTTCTGCTGTAATGCCATCAGAGACAGCTGCCTGTTGTGCTGACAAACACGTAACTTACAGAAATTCTGTATCTAGCCTTTAAACAAGGATGCCATCATTCCAAGATCTTAAGCAAGCTGTTTGATGATGCCAGTTGAAGGAAACAGCCTCTTGCTCTGTAAGACCAAAACCAGTTTGAATGCATGCAAAAATTTAAGTCCCTTTAAATCCTGCTCCAGAAGTCGTCAATACATACTGACTATCCCATAACCTTCAACTGTTGCCCTTGTGATTCAGAGTTGGATGCTTTTAGGGATGCTACTATTCAAGTTTATAGATCAAAAGGCCAGCTATCTTGAAAGACACTTCAAATCCAAGGGTGTCTAACATCAGGTATTCCCAATGAAAAGGGATTTTAAGTATCTCTGTAGATCCTAATTGGTATTCACACTGGAACATGAGATAGATAAGAAAACTCATAAATATGAGTAATACATCATTTTTACCATATCTGTACAAATGTTCTGCCAAGGGGAGGTCTGAAAAGTTTCAAATATTTCAGCCATTGACAGCCATTATCAATAAATAGGCCAATATGATAACTGGTAATAAAAATAATAATTTTTTTTTTAGATAATTAACATCTCCTTTTAACCTCTTCTAAATAGGAGGTAATCCTACAATTCGAAAAACTCAATGCTTTGTTCTGTTGGTCTCTGCAAATATTGTTTGGCCTCCAAAATCTGTGGAATGTACAAAATGGAGAAGAGTGGTTGATACATGATCCACCAAGATATATACCACCAAGGAGGTGGTTGTGCTGCCATTCAGAGGCACTGTGACAGGCTGGAGAATCAGGCCATCAAGAACGTAATGGAATTCAACAAAGGAAAAGTACAAAGTCCTGGACATGATAGGAAACAATCCCATGCATCAGTACAGACTGAGAACGACCTTCAGGAAATCAGCTTTACACAAAAAAACCTGGAGGTCTCGGTGAACAAAAAATGGAATATGAGCCAGCAATGTGTCCCTGTGACAAAGAGATCATTCTGGTCTGTATAAGGAGGAAAATTGTCAAAAGGTCAAAAGAGGTGATCCTTCCCTCTGCTCAGCACTACTGAGGATGAATAACCACTCAATCCAGTTGTAGGTCCACAATGGGGTCTAATTCTGGGGTTCCTGGCACAAAAATATGCCTGTACTGAACCAGGTCCAGTGAAGGGCCAAGAAAATAATTAAGGACTTGAAACATCTTTCATATGAGGAGAGATCTGGGACTGTTTAGCCTAAAGGATCAGAGAGGAGGCTCAAGGAGATCTTATGAATGTGTATAAATACCTGATGAAGGGTACTAGACCATTACCATACACAGCTGTGAATGTTCTCGTTATTTTTATTTCCTTGTTTCAAATACTGAAAACTGACCTGGACTTGTGATCATTTTATTGGAACTGCCATGTCTTTTGTCTAGTCCCTTATATTTTAAAGATTTTTTTGGTGGAATCAACATGCAAATTGAAACACATGCAAAGGTGTTTGTGTATGATTGATGATTGCCATAGAATATAGAATTAAAATTCATAAAACAGGCAATAAATAAAAAGACCAATGGTCTTTCATTAGTGCCTTCAAAACTGGCAATTTTTGAAAAGCTATTGACTTAGAGCAGTGGAAAAAAGGCTCTTTTGGTCTAATTATCTCAGCAAGTCTTTGCTTGATCTGGTAATAACTTAGGTTAGGTTTGGCCTGCACCTTTATTGTGTAGTCTATGTAACATATTTGGATTTGGAGAATACTTGTAAGCCACACAAAACATTCCTGAAGGTGAATAGAGTTTATATGCCATGTGGTTAGGGAGATTAAAGTATTTTAATAGGCAAAGTATCTCAGGTGTATACTGTGTTCTAGGATCAAAGTTGGAAAAGTGCTGAGTCTTAATAAGGTCCTGTAACATTCATTTGACAGTGTGAGGAGGTGATGCATGCACACTGGACCTTGAGATCTGCCTTTGAACATGCATGATGTCATGTACTAGATATCATTCAATGGGAATTTGCAGGTTATTTACTTGGAAACGCTCAAGTTTTTGCACTGAAAAAGCTACACTTCAAATGCTCACAATCTTTCTCTGCCTTTTCCATGAATAAGATGTCAATTTTTTGCTTGGTATTTGTTTCTAGTCTTCACCAAATGATGTGCTATTGCTCAGGATACCTCGTGGGAGTAACGGGTTAACTCATGATTGTACTCTGAAGAGTCTTGTCAGAAGGCCTTATTCTTCAGAAAAAATCGGAAGGGGAAAAGGACTTTTGCCTTGTGTGTGTAGTGCCTTTTACTGCACTAATGTGAAATGATTCGATGTGATGGACAGCAGTTTATCAAAACAAAATCTCATTAAAATCTGTCTGCACTTTGCCCTTACTCCCCCTTGTATAATAAGATTGTGAAGCTTTCTGTGACCAGACAGTAACCTGTGGTAACCTGTAGTGTGTGTACATTTATGGGTGATGAATAAAACCATTGTCACCCTTAAATGTTGGCATCAATATTGTGTTAGTAACATTTGGAAGTTTCTGCTTTGTCAGCAGCAATGACTGGCAAATAATCAGCTGTTTTGTAATGGGAAGCTTAAAATAGCAGTGAAGACATTTGATTTAAGCTTCATGGAAAAAGACACTGCTGCATTTATTATGATACCATTTTTGTTGTGTAAGGATGACATGATTGTTATTTTAGCTTTTTAGACATACAGTGCAATTAAGAATAATCAGTTTTCCCACACATTCCACAAAGCAACTGAAGCACACATGCTAATAACCAGGCCCTTAAATTTAGAGTGACTTCCGCTGCTGCATGGGCAGCCAGTGGGTACAGATGCGTGTTTCACAGTGCTAGGCAGCTATTGTGTGCCTGCAGCCTTCCTACAGAGATGTGTGTCTCGACAGAAGCTGCTGATAAATAATAAACTCTCTAAGATTTGCCCATACTGCCAATATAAATACATTTTGGAGTGCTGAGCAGGGGGATTTCTACATATGACATATACTGTAAGCTTTGTAAGCTGTAGCAGGCATCCAGACTAGAAGTTTAGAAGAAAGTACAAAACAATTCTGATTTGTATTTACAGGAAGTAATAGGTGATTACACCAACAAAAATTGTTCTGTATTACATATGCACACTGATACAGTGTTTGACCCATAATTTGTGTGACTTGCATTAGGCTGATTTTTGAACATCAGCAAAGCCAAACCAGGATTTGGGTAGGGTGTTCGGGAGACAGATTTTGCCTGTAACTAAAGGTAGTAAGTTTATACTGACAGTTTTAATTCATAAATTCAGCCCACTAAAGGCTGTTGACTGGGAAGGAGGGTCTTACATATTCTTTTACCAGGGTCTGCCATCATTGTTTTAGACAGAGGTCTTTATGAACAGATTTAGCTAAGAAATGTTTATGTGTTCACATACAAACCTTGTTTTATATTCTTTCTCTAATCTTTTTTCTGTGCTTACTGCTCTTCTCAGTGTGAGTATGTAGTACTTTATCTTATATATGTTACTAAACTTTTACTGTATTGGGGCCAAATCAGTGATGCTTTCTTGCATGCTTGGGACTCATTGTTTGCTGAATTTTATCTTTGCTTGCTATCTTAGACTGAACTACTTAATTAAATGTGTGAAAAATAAGTTGCTAAACCCTATAATTGGACAATACTATTTACCATGAACTGAAACATAGAAAGAGCAAACAGGTGATATTGTAACTATGACATACAGTTACCTGCATTTCAGAGGACATGATTGTCCACATGCAATTTTAAAACTTTGACTATACCAGATGGTAAAAGAGTCTTAGTGAACGTTTGTGTCTATATGAAAGATTGTAAGTTGAGATAGCATATTGCTCTCTGTGAAGAAGAATAAGCCACAGTGGCATGAGGAGAAATTTAATTATTAAAGTGTTTCCATTCCAGGACTTATATTTGTGTGTTATTTTACCAAAATTTATTGTGAAAATCCACACCTTTAAACGAGAGCATGATAGCTCATTAAAAAAAGAAAAAGAAAAAAAAGAAGAAAGGTTCCTAGGAATGGAAGATGAGTTTTGCTCTCTGCAAGAAAGGATTGCAAGACCTTGACACCATTAGTGTACCAGCCTATTCTGGCCTCTTACATTGAAGTCAAATCAATGGTGAAAGAGTTTTTCCCAACTGTTTGCAAATATTGGGCTGGTACCATGTGTGATGGAAACTGCAGTTATACCCCTTTGTATAAGAGAGAGGTGTGGAGAAAAGAGGAGCTGCATTATCTAATTTCGGAAGATGCCCTAACACAATGGTAAAAATTGAGGATGTTGCCAATTACAGATTTTCTTTTTTCCAGTCAAAATCTAAATGAGATGGTTTAGAGTGAAATAAAAACTGATATGTCCTACCCAGTTCGAGGTTATGTTCACCATGAAATGTGCCACTAAGGCCACTGTAATGAAGTCAAAAGTAAAAATTCCTTCTTTAAAGTAGGAAAAGAAGTCCCATTTCCTCCATGAGATCTATCTTGAGATCACTGACCAAGGTGATAGCCGTATCTCCAGCCAAGGAGCTGTAAAAATACAGTCTATCCTTTTAATTCCTGTGGAAGTTCCCAATTTGTAGTTGCTATTTGGCAATTTTTTTTTTGCTGTATTTGGTCAGGATCTGTGATGTTTCAGTGAAGCTTTCTGCTCTGAGTCAGGCTAAGAGTGAATCTGAATAAATACCTCCTGGCAAGTAAATATTATCATGGTAATCTTTCTCAGTCCTATAAATGTGGGACACATTTAGTTTCAGGCTCATGACACATTTTTAGCAAATAAACTATTAACCAAGATAACTTCTCAACTCTAGAAAAAAATTCAAAAAGGGCCTCATCCATCTTTGTGGATGGATGACTTTGAGCCACTTTTACAGAACAAGAGATTGGGTCTGAATGAAAATGTTTAAGGAAGTCATTTGAACGTTATTTACAAAGTTTTGCATCAAAGATGTGCTAATATTTTATGGTTTAGTTACAGCTTGTCACCTGCCTTTGTTCTTCCAGGCATTTAAGACCAAGGATGGCTACATCGTGGTGGGAGCTGGAAATGATCATCAATTTGTCACTGTGTGCAAGGTGTGTTGGGCAAGAGTACAGAAATGTGTAATAGGTTGGGGTTTTTTGGGGTTTTTTTTGGTATGGAAATAAGTGGTGAGTATAAATTCTAACCCTGTGGCTCTGGCTGATCATCTAAGGGACTGATGTGGGGTCTCTGTTTTGGCCCTGATTTCAGAACACACCAGCTCTAAAACTTGTAGGTACTGTGCCCCTTTTGAAGTCTGTGCACATCTGATCAACTAAAAAAAAAAGAACAACCTAACAACCTTCCAGTTTTGGAATCGTGAATATTACATAAGTCATACTCATGCCTTTTTCAGAAAGAAATATGACAATATTTCTCCATAAAATACATGATAAATTATTAACAACGCAAAGTTAGAGGTTGGGTTGTTCTGCTACTTGACTCAGTACCAAGGACATTGTCCTTTTGAGCACTTACCACGTGTTGATCTGTGCTTACTGAGAAACTTGTAGAGTTCTTAGAAAAAAATTTTACAGGACTCTGGGCTGATTTTGGAGTGCTTCAGAGATATGATGTTGTAGAACAATCTTAAAAAAAATTTTTCTAAATAAAAAGTATTAACATTCCAAATAAAAGACCCCAGTAACATGTTAAATGGGACGGGAGAATTTTTGCATATAGCATTAGACAACATTTTTTAAAATTACAATTCTAGCTATTTTAGCCATTGTGTTTATTTCTCCAGGAACTTGGATATTTAACATAAAATTAATGACACTCAGGAAATTGAGAAGTTGAGCATAATTTCCCTCCATTTGTTCATGTCAGATATTTCTCATTTCTGTGGAAGTTCACCACTAATAACTAGAATATGTAGTAAGAGGACAGTGCTTGTCTTGAGTTTCTTTGAGTACAGTTTGGGGTATGTATCCCCACCTTGCTATGTGGAGGGGTTCTGCTTTCACTTGCTTGAATTGGCTCTTAACGTCTTCAAAATTTACTCAGTGGGTTTTCTTCATAAAGGTGTCTGTCCACTACAGTCGTCATTATCTTAATATGAATGAAGACTAGTAGCTGAATAAGTGTCTACCTGGCACAACCCAATTTTATCAAACACTCATTATCTTGTAAAGGAAATCTTTCCAGAGTGTCCCAGGACATAGCTGTGAATGTTTTCTTGGGGCTTTATCACATATAGTGAAGAATTATGTAGCAAATGCTTGTCATCCTGCCATCCTTGAGTAAGACAGAGCTGAAAATCCATCTCAGTAGTTCTGACATCTTGATATGAACAAGCAGGCACTAAGTCTTTAGACCAGGCACTTTACCTGACTTTAGGGTGCAGCTGAGAGAATTATGGTGTGCCTTGTTTCTACACATTCTCTCTATGATCATTAAGGACTGAATGGAGCCCCAGAAGATGACACAAGATTTTAGTGGTTTGTGTTACCCCAGAATGTATAGGATAAAAATTAAGTGAGATGAATATTAGCCCTGGTCTGCAGATTGATTTTTTCTTTTTTTTTTTTTCTTTTTTTTTTTTTTTTTTTTTAATCCTTATAAATGTGTTCTAGTGTTCCTACATAATAATAAGAGGTACAGAGCATGGAAAATGATGATTGCTTACATTTCAAAGGGATTTAAAAAGCAGAAAAAATAGTTCAAGTTTTGAGTAATTGTCAGGTTTTTCTAGACACCAGTTATCATATTTGTTTCTAAAAAGAATGCTTTTTACCCTTATCAGGTTATTGTAGGTATGGATTTGGGCTGTTACATTGCCCAGAAGTGAAATGATGAGGGAGTCAGTGGAATGCTGGAAGGAACACTCATTAGAGATACGCTCTGTGCTACATCAAAGGTGATTTGGAACTTAAAACACTGTGAAGAGGGAAAGTCGATAAAGGAAACGAACTTTATTACAGGAAAGCCTGCAACACCCTAGTGAACTTTTGTTAATAAAGAGACAACTAATTCAAACACTGGAATTGCTATTAGCGAATCTTTCTGAGCTGTGTTGGTGCTGAAAATACAGGCTGTATGGAAGCTGTGCCCTGAAGACATTTACTCTAAAGATGTAACAGCTGGCTCAAGCTGTCAACAATTGCAAACATTCTGCGTCAACTGTATCTTTTCGAGCAAGCAGGAAGAAAAATCTGGAATAATTCACTGTGATATTTTCAAAATCAATGACAACTAACTGTAGCTTGTTTGAGGACTGGGATAATTGCAGAAAAACTTTGTAACACTGCTGGCTGAAATGTATTCCATTGTGGTCAAGAGTTATAACAGCACATCCTGACCTGTGGCTGGCTTGTTCTGATTAGGAATACTGAGCCAGAGTCCTCAGAAGGCTGAAGTTTTGTGTACAGCAAAGGAGAATGCAAACAGATTTGCCAGTGTTGCAGGACAAAGCACAGAGAGCATAAGCACTAAGTGTTCATGTTGATCTTGAACAAGGCCTCAAATAGAGAACACCATTTTCATTCCAAACGTTCACAGTGAAATAAAGAAAATAACATTGGCAACATGATGCAGAAAGATGAATGGTATATTAATGAATAGCTTCTCAAGTGTGCATTTGTTAGTCACAAAAAATAAAATGAGAACATATATAGACATGCAGCTTTACACCAGATGGACATTAAGTTAAAGCTGAAATCAGTAACATTAATTAAAACAGTAGAGTGAGCAACTCCATATGATCATTTTTCATATAACTCATCAAATGGAACCATAGCTTTCTGATTAATTTCTTGGTTTTTTAAGCTCACATAAGTATTCACTATCATTTACTTTGAACAACCTTCCAGGATATTTTCCTAAAGCAGTGATTTATAACTCCAAAATAGCAGTATTAAAAAAGGAGATAATTTTAAGGGATACCAGTAGTATTTATTAGCTTGCAGATAGAAAAATTTAGCTATTTTCTAATGCCAAATTATGATATGTTGTGGTGTCCATAAACTAGATTATGTAAATGCAGAAGGAAAAGAAAATATGCTGTGAATTAAATATTGATATAAGATGCTAGATTGATGTTTTATGTTACCTTGCAGATAAAAATCTGCAGAAAAGTTTTGTAACATCACCATTGTTCTAGCATAACTTACAGATACCTTGTTTCCATGCTTAATTTTGTCACTCTAGGTGACTATGTCAAAGATGACTATCTGTTTTTAATATCTCTAAATATCTGTTGAAAGAATATCTGCTTTGCTAATACTTTTATGTCATCAACAGCTATTCACTTGGAAAGGAAGCTGTGTCCTTATTCACTCCAGCAAAGTCGGGAGCCATTAAGAGATTGTGGCCTTGGTCTAAACCAGTTTCAGAGGAATTAGTAGAATGTTATGTTTGAAGCAAATACCAGGGAGATTGACAGCAACTTATGTATCACTTACATATGGTAATACACAGGCATATGGATTCAAGGATCTACTGAACACGTTAATAAATCATAAATCCATTGATGATTGCTAAATATACAGAAGACACCTTCAACTGAGAAATGTCCTAATCAAAAGAGGACTGGAGCTTGGATGAATATTTAGGAAGTGTTGTATATACTGGCCCTGTTCTTAAACTCTTCCTAAGCATCAGACAACAGGCAGGGATAGAATGATGGGCTATAGGAGCTTCAGGTTTGAGACTCTGCATTTTTTTTGTAAGCCATCTTAGAAATGGCCCTATTTAAAAAATGTCACATGTTTAGAATGATTATAAGACTCATCATAAGAAAAACTGAGCTTTAGTGTGTGTTAGTGAGTAAAAATACATGAAGAATATGTGACAGTCTCTTTCTTTATAAGATTCTATCCTGCCTCTTCTCCGTACCTGATGTAATTGGAGTATTTTTAGAAATCACATTTAATTATGTTTATTTATGTTCTATAGAAATTAATTGTGGCACAAATAGGTAAATTGTACTGATTTTCCACACAGCTGCTTTTTCTGATGAATGCCTGTATAAAATTCTAAGACTCATTTTGTATATTTAATTTCCTTTATAACATTGTCTTCACATGTTATTTAAAGTTCTAATGTGACACGTGGAAGTTACACATCAAAGATATATTTCTCCTTTCTTAGAGGCTATACCACCACTTTTCTTTATTAATTCTTTTGAAAAAATATAATAAAGAAGACCAATGGTGTTTCAGTAGAAAAAAGACTTAAAAAAAAATGTTCTTTTTTTTTTTTCTTTTTTGACAGAAATGACTGAAGTGGAAAGAAATAATCTTAGACATATCTTTTCTCCATCTAGTGTATGAAGTATAGATATGTTTCTTATTCTGTGACATATAAGTTAGTGAAGGATAATCCCACAGATCTATCCATCCCCATATTAATAATTTACTTTTTTAGTCTTCTATGTTAAGGATTTCTCCTGGCTAATCCTGAAATCTGTTAGCTAAGGTTTGGATCTTCAGTCTGATTTCTCTCTTTTTTCTTTACTTGTTATGTAACATTAAGCAGGAGGCATTTTACAAAAAGTAATAATAATTAATTTTTTATTTCTTTATATTAAAAGATTGATGATAAGTAGTGATTATTGGAAATCAGTGATTTTTTAAAATCAGTAATTACTTTGTTAGCTCTATATATCTATATCTGTCTATATATGTATATCTCCTGTCAAGCACATTTCTTACTTACCTTTATTTTTACTTAGATCCTGAATTTGCCTGAAGTTAGTAAAAATTCCAGATACAAAACTAATACACTCAGAGTCCAGAACAGAAAAGAACTTATTGACATATTATCAACCCGGTAAGTTAATTAAAAGGGAAGAATCTACATTTAATTTGTTAATGCAAATAGTAATGTATAACAAACCCTCATCATGTGACAATTTTATTTTACTCTTTTGAGATACCCTAGTTTTTATAATAGGTATTGTGAAAGCTTACTGATGTTAAGTAATCTGCCTTTTGCACATAGACTAAAGTGTGAACTAAAGAAGCCAGACCACAGATTTAAGTTTTCAGAAACCATGTTAACTTATTTTTAACATTAACTTGAATTTTAGTAAAACCAGTGCTTTCTGCTTTCCTGGATGAATGTAGCACCTGGAAAAAATGCTTGGAGCACCATTTGCTTTTGTTGTGAGATTTTAAAGTTTTCAATGACTGTTTCTGTACCCAGGGGAGCTCCCACTTGCTGCTACTCCCTTGCTGCTGATTCTGTATTGTGGTACTCGGTACCACAAATTCTCCCTGGGCTGTTCCTTTTGAAATCAAAAGGATATGTGTTTAGTTTTCTGTTTGGGAATCATCAGATTAAATAGTTAAATATATTTTTTATAGAGAAAACTCAAAAAACCTTTTATTTGAGGGATTAAAATATCTTAGTTACCTTCCTCATTCTGTTTGGGAAGGCCTTATATCTGCTGAGTGCTCTTCTGCTTAATGGAGAGAATGATACATTTCTGTAACAAAAATCTAATCTAAGTGTAAACCTTCCCAAAGTTTGCTTTGGCAGCACCTCATACTTCTGAGGATGAGCAGAAGAGGTGGTGAATTACTCAAGAAAAGTCGTACTATCCTATTGACACTTGGCCAGTATTAGTCTGTCAACAAATGCATAAAACAGTTATCACTGAGGCAATTTTACTGGGGGGCTTTAGAAGCATTAAGATAAATGTCTCCCCTTTTCATTCCATCCAGAAAAAGAGTTTTAGTAGCACATCCACACCACCCGCTCTCAACTTCACACATTTTTTGGATAGTGACAACCAGAATCTTGGGTCATTAAAGAGCATAAAGAGTTATTTTATTTCTTCCTGTTGCACTTGTGCTTTTGTCTCTGTCTAACCTGCCCATCTTCAGGTATCCTGCCCGGGTGAAAAAATGAAGTACCAGCTGACTTGGCATTTTTGAATAATTATGTGCAACTGTCCTTGATTAACTTTTGGAACTCTTCTTTTACCTTCCTATAACAAATGGATTGTGATAGTGCAGACGAGGCCACTCTTGCTGTAAATTTTGAGCCCCTGAAAGGCCATAATTACAGCTGTTACATTCTTGGTGCCTAGTTTTAGTTTCAGAGTTGGTTCATGTTGACTTATTACTTGGACTTCATTCAGTATGGCATTTGTCTGATCTAGTCTGGTACCTTGTGAGAAGGCTATTTTGCCATCCATAGATCAGTTACTTGATAGCTCATTGCTTCTGGTTAATTTTGGATGTTGTAGGGTTTTTTTTCCTATGGGCAATATCTGAACAAGAAGATAAAGTTCAAAGAACAGCTGTTCTTTGAATTGCCAAAATTACAATTTGTTTTTGTATCTGCAGCTATTAGTTAATCAAATTACATTACTGCTCTTCTGATTACTGCTTTATGTCTTTTTTTTTTTCTCAGAGTTTGTGTTCTGTTTTATTATTCTAATTTAGACTGAGTTTCTGCACATTATGTGCAAGTATGTAAATGTGTGCACACTTTTAGTACAGGAATAGACATTTCTAAAGTATTCTGTTATGTCATATTATTGTGAGTTCATCTGGCAATCAGTTATAAAACAGATATAACAAACACCTTCAATATTCTAATGGAAGCTGAATGTGTTTCCACACACATTCCATGGTAACTTTGCTTTAATTCACTAATGCACAGTTTTTTGGTAAAATTATATGAGGTTTATTTTTGAAGTTACTTGGAGAATTAAATGAATAGTTTCTCAGTGCTGAAAAATGTCAGCCCTTGAGAAATGAAGGGAAATGACAAAATAGTAATGATAGAATTTCACTGAAAAATACCTTAATTTACTCACTGATTGCTTGATAGTATTACAGCTTCCAGCACATGGAAAATATAACCCTAAGGTGCATTACTTGTACAAAAACACCTGCAGACCCTTCCATTCACTCACTGTATGTGCACTGCTGTCCACCTTAAAATGAATTTGTGGAGATATGAGCTGGAGCAGCTTAGAGGAAATATTCCTAGACATAGGTTTTCTCAGTCTAGCAAATTAAGTACAGTACTTTTGTTAAGATGAGCCACTCTTTTTTCCCCTAAACTCTCCTGCTGCCATTTTCAGTTTATACACCCTTCCTGTCCCACTAAATCATTGGTATTTAAGCAGCAAATGGCTGATGCTTGGTACTCTGCAGTTACTTACATATAGCACTGCTGTTACACCTAAGATATAAGCATATTTTTTTCAAGCCTTTGATGCCGTTATAATCCTAATAAACTAAGGTTCCACCAGAGCCTACAGCAGGTTTCCATTGACCTATCTACCCTGTTTCCTTGCCCTTATAATTTTTAAACTATTTCCGGAGCTATGTTTCACCTTTTCTTTTCAATTTTTTCTTAAATTTCAAAATGAACAACCCGCAATTAATTTCTAACTTCTGAGCATTCAGTAACTGCAAATAGAAGGATTCTTTACTTCCTACTCTTAAGAAAAAGAGTTTACCAGGCTTTGTATACGAAGAGAAGGAGGTGTTCAGACCTACTCATAGGGTCAGTAACTCCCTGAAGTCTTAAGCATTTAATTTGCTTCATGTGTAGAGCTGAAATTTTTGAAAGCATCTGAACTCTGAATACCAAGGAGACACTTGATGGCTTTCATTTGCTAGATAACAAAACTGAGCAACTGAGACTCTTTGGCCACAGTTTTATTTCTAGTTGTGTACACAAAGGAAACATCGAGACAATTGGTCAATGCTAAGGAATGCTGGGGTTTTTTAAGAAAAAGGCTCTCTCTTGGAAATTCTTGACTCAAGTGACCTCTAATTTAGACCAAAAATTCTACTCTTCACCTGTGTAACCATGCCAGATTTCAAGGCAGTTAGGTAACCATAGGGATTATGGAGCACTTAGAAGAAATTGACCTATAAACAGAAGACTTTTCAGAAGGGAATGAAATTATGTATTCTTCAAAGTCAGATATACTGAACTGAGTGAGAATACAAGATAGGGATGAACATGGCTTCAGACATATATGTAACTTGAAACAACAGCTCTGAAAGGTGTGAATTGCTCCATTCATTTCAGGAAGAATTTTCTCATCCTCTTTCTTCTCTGATAGAAGTGAAGAGTGAAGCATGCCTGTCCTTAACTTTTCAATCCGGCTTGTTCTCTATGCATCTCAATTCCCTCTGTAGGGCAGAAATGAAAAGTAGAGAGGGAGAGGAATAAGGAAGGATAAGTTCAGATATCTGCAGAGAATGTCAGATCTCAGTCAAAGTGACAGGAAGGTAAACCACTGTGGAGTGGCATGCTGCTTCTAAGAGAGCCTGCTCTCATACTGAAGCAAGAGGAGGGATTACAGAAAACAGTTCCATCTCGAGACATGGAGTGTTTTTCGCTTCCATAATCTGTGAGGAAATGATTAAAATGCTGCCAGGATCATTGCTTCACAGGATATTCACAGGGAAGAAGGATACAGGCCTGTGGGGCATTTCGAACTTGTTTTGCTACTGGTGGTGTTGTCCCTTTCACATGTCTGGTCCTCTTACTTCAATGCTGGTTTTTTCCTGTCCCCATCATCTTCCTCCACTTCCTATAGGCCCCCTTCTTCCTCTTCATTTTATTTCCTCTTTCTCCTCCCACTGCTGATACTTGCAGATCTCCTCTCCAGTTAAAAAAAAAAAAAAAAAAAAAAAAAAAGTTTTGATGCCTTCTGTATCTTACTCTCCATCTAGGTTATATTTTCCCCAAGTGACAAGAAAGCAGAACTCTGACAAAAGAAAATTACCTCTGCCTTCCTTTCTTGTGTATGTGCCAAGAGTCAATTTAAAATGACCCTACCTGGGTGGAGGTCAGGTTCAATGGCTACCACTGAGGCCCCTGAGGCTCACAGCTCATGTGAGAACTGACAGACTACAGACCACTCTGTTTTTCAAGTTTCAAGTTCCTCCTTAAGTTAAGGTGGTAACCTCTGGTTTGTAAGTTAGATGTATATCTGACTCACAAACAAGAGAACTAAGTTTTAATTGATGCTCTGTTCCCCCTCTACCTCCCTTCCACTTTTACTTTTGCTTCCATTAGAACACACTAGTACCAGACACAATGCAGATAATTTTCTCTGTGTATATATATGCATGCATATGTCAAGACACACATATATAGAGTGCACACGAAATTTGAGATGCATCTGTGCAAAAGCTAGTATAATACCAGTTTTAAAAGAAGCTGCTTTGAGAAAGGGGGCTTAATCTGTTGACCTTCTTCTTCAAATTACTCCAGGACTTGAACATTACCTACCATGCACCTCAGTAGTGTTGAAACATTTTAAGACAGGGCAGCTAAAGGTGTGCTCTAAGGTACTTTGGGAAATTAACCTGTAAATGGAACAGAGTGTGTGGGCATGTATGAGTGTAGGTGGAAGGTGAGTAGCAGATGTGCCCTCAGCCTTTAAATTTAAGCAGTTTCACATAAAGAAGAGCACATAAATTCAGCATGATTAGTGCTCCTGCAGCTATAACTAAATTATTGTAGACTCAGAAGTGTTAGGGCTGGAAATGATTCAGAGTGGAACTTCTATTCCTAGCACTTATATTTGAAACCCCTTAATCTTGACTGTACACTACAGCTGCATGCTGCATATATAAGTGTGAGGGGAAAAGGAATGAGCAGGAAGGAAACACACAGGAACTTGATCCTGAGTTAATAAAGTCATTGCTAAATGGTTTCCACCTAGTAACAGAAGAGGAGGGCACCTAAAGGGGAAAGAGTATTGTAAGATGTTTAATTTGCCTGATGAGAAGCATTGTTAAATTCACACTTGTTGAGACACACCCAGTCTTTGTAAATCTCCTTCCCTATCCCCACCATTTCCTTTTCTAAACCAAGAGTCTTGCTGACTGTTGATAACATTACAAGAACGAGCCTCTGGTTGTTTACAGCTTCAGCAAGACAGGTGTTTGAAGTTTGAAAGACAATTGCCTTCAGTGTGGCACAGCTGGTAAGGTTTACTTTCCTCACCATCAGGACGCAGAGGGTTGAGCTGTGTAGATATCAGCTACCAAATTGCTGCATTTTGTTTTAAAATGCTTTGTTTTAACTTGTTATTTAATGTTGACTTCTGTATATACAAATGAGAGAGATTCGAAATGCCTCAAGTATCTGATTTTTGAACTGGGTAAGCTAATGGGTATTTTCTGTGTTTTTTTCTTACCGTTTAATAAACATCTAAGATTGTCATAGATCTGTGTGAAATTCAAGATCCTTTCTGAAAAGGAAGGTGCCATCTCTTTTCTGATGACTTACATTTCTAACTTGAGGCTGCTGAAATCAAGGGTTTTAAATGAGCTTTTTGACTTGACCCTTGATAGCTCTTCAATCCCCTTTAGTTAAAAGAAAACCAGCAACAAAATCGATGCAACTTCTCATTCTTCTCAATGTGCTTTTATTGCTATGTGTTTACCTAGGTGATTTTCAGTTAATTTCTTTTGTCATAATTATAAAAGGTACGGTCCTTTTTTTGAACTTGAAAACAGAGGAAGGTTGGAGAAAAGTATTGTGTTTCTAACGTGCATGTCTTAACGTTATCTGACAAAAAGAACTAGTTCTTTTACATGCTGGATTAACTACTCAGTAGCCATTAGAAATGCATTTTACAAGATAGACATGTTTCCCTCTGTTTGGTATGCCCTTCCTTGAAAATCATTCATGGTTTTAAAGTGGCATACAAATCTTGATAGGGGAACGAGAAAGTCCATTAATCTCTGGCACACATTTTGTGCATAAAGTTGAAGGTTTATTGATAGTTCTCTAAAACTGGTAACAATATTTATAGTATGAAGAAATATAAAATAATTTTCATGGTGAACTCATGGTACCTGTAGATCTTTGGATAGTATTTTACGTAGCTACCACTTATAATCTACTGCATGTGACATCTTTTAAATTAGTTGAAATATCTCTCAGCAAAACCTGTCAGTACAATCATGCTGATCCCAAATATGTTAATGTTTTCTCCATTATGGTTTTTCCAGTGACTCACCAGTAACAGGAGAGTAGACATTAACAGAGATATTTACAGACTACTGAGTAAATACTGTAGTATTCACTTTGAAAATTTTAATTCTGTATTCACTGTACACTAAAAAATAATAAGGAATTCTTTGAATTTTCCAAACAAATGTTTTCTAGGACTTTTGCTTAGTCTTCCATAGATGCTACTGTAAGAAACTGTACCAACTCTCTTACTCATTTAACTACAATTAAAGAGGTGGGTAGTGAAGAGAGAAAATATTGTAGGTATTTGGGAGTGAAGAGACTGTTGATGGAACAAAGTGAAACAAAAACCATGATGCAGATTTGGGTTGTGCTAGAAAACACAGGAACTCTATTGTGGACTTTAGCAAGAACAGAGGAGCTTTTTGTGATTGACCACATGTAGAAAGCTCTTACTAATCCTAGAGGTTGCTGTTCCATCTGTTTTTGGTAGCTGTCCAAATTACTTCTCTAAATTAATTGCCATACGTTTCCTATAGAAAAGAGCAGCATTTTGCTTCAGTAGTTCTGCTAAACTTACTTTGTGTGGAATTAGGTGGTTTTATCCATTAGAGAAACATGGTTGCCCTTCCACATAGGATGTAGCAAGGATTGAAGGTTTCCTAGGAAACATAGAAAATGGAATGCATACAAAGTGGATTCATTCAAGGTTTTTAAGTCTTTGTTTCATTGAAAGACAGAATATTGCTTTTAAAAAAGTAACAAATTTTACTTTACGATCAGGATGAGAAACTTAGAAACAAACCCAAATGCTGTTAAAATACACAATCATTAAAGTAATTTAATCTAACTTGCACAAATCAAGCAGACATTATTTTTCGATTTTGCATGTAAAGATTTTTTTTTTAAATTTGTTAGAAGACAGAAAGGAATGTAGATCCTGTTTTTTAAGAAGCAAAACTGCACTTGTAGTTTATGTAAGAAAACAAGGTGTAAAGCTTTTTTTTTATATTTAATTTTTTACCTTTTGGAGATTTTTCCTTATGTTGTGCTGTAGTGTTTTTGATGAATTTGCTGAGTGTATAGTTTAAATTTAGATGTTTTCATTTAATGATGCCTGCTAGTTTTACTAATTGAAGAAAAATATATTTAGCTGGATTTCTTCCAATTTCAATTAGTTCAGCTTATGCCTCACTTTCTATTCTTAAGATATTTTAAACCATGAAACGTATTTGATGTTAAATGTTCCAGAATTTGATGCCTCATTTCAATACTGCAACTTCATTATCTTTGTGAGTGCTGTGTAATTCGGTGCAGAGGAGGCTTAGAGTATGGCTGAAAATGCAGATAAGACATCATGGAGACTTTGACTTCTTCAGGAAGTTAGTCTCAGTCCAGGCTTTGCAGTAAATGTCATAGCAATGGGTTTGTTCTTCACTGGGGTACATATCCTTCCTTTCTCAGGGGGGCTTTCAGAAAGAGCCTGAATTTGAGCTTCATGCCACAAAGTAGTACAGTAAAAAGCAAATCCTTTTGAACTCCTTAAATACTGGTACTAATTGCAGAAAGCTAAGCTAGAGGTTTAAAACATCTCTACAAATAAATCACAAGTAATTTAAAGGGCATTTATGTGATTAGATACATATATATATATATGAAAATAGATGGAATATTTTATAGGAAAAGGGACTCTGAAAATATATGAAGCTGTAGTGTGAGCAGTGTTGAGCTCTCCTGCAGGCACTGAGTATCTCTGAGGTAAAAATCCTCTTGCAAGTGTTAAGTTTCAGAGTTGAGATGCTCTACAGTCGTGGATCCTTTTTTTTCTCTACTGGCTCAGGTTTGGAAGATGGGTCATTGTTTTGCTTTGTGTGTGTTTCCATCACAGTGATTTTATTTATATATGTGTAAATATAAAGAAAGTCAATAACTTCTTTTTTCTTAACTGAAAAATATGCAAAGTAGAATATTTATTAAGAACAACGAAAAAGCATAGAAACACATTTTTGAATGTGTTAAGAGAAAAAGGATTGGCCAGGCCTTCTAAATTCCTGCTGACAGAGCTTTCATTTTCAGGGGAGAATGTCAGTCTTCTACTTCCTGGAAATTTTTGCTGAAGGTCTTCTCTTGTTATTTTGGAGTGCTGAACATGAACATGAACATACTTAGCAAAATAAACATCTGCCATTCACTTTATGTAAAGGTTGTGGTATTTATTTGTGTAAGTATTATCACAAATTGTGATAATTGTAATTAAAATCACAATTTAGTTGGGGGAATAGTACACACAGGTTGGTTAAAATAAAAATTGAAGCTTGTACAGCTGACATCAGAGGTAAAAATTAATATTTTTTATCCGCGCCTTATCTTTTATCAGATTTAAAATAGTATTTCTCCCTTAATTATGTACAGCAAATGTTTCAATATATGAAAGATAGTTGAATGAGCAAAGTTGTTGCATGCTGTTGCTCTCAAAATCTGAATATTAGACCTTTACTGGCAGTGGAGATGTTCAGTTTTGGTTTTAAATAGTTTGCTTAACAATATGCTTTCAACAGCCTATCTTTAACACAAATAAAGGAAGCTATTCTACATCAGAGTTAGAGTTTCAGTTTCAGTTTCAAGAGTAAATACTGTGTGTGTCCCTTGAGGATAACAGACAATCTCTTGTTTTATACAAGATTCTGGGGTTTTCTTTTTCTGTTACATAGGTAGCGAAAACCTAAGCACAGCCTAAAATTGTAGAAATTCGTGTAGAATCACAGAAATTTTGTTTTACCTGTAAATAGGTTCTGCAACGCACAAATACAACTCCACTATATATTGACAGTGGTGTAGCTGAGGAAGAATACATGTCTTTAAAATTATTCACATTTACCACAACATCAGGAAGTAGCCTACTGGTTATGCAGGTACAGATTATAGACACTCCCATTGAAAAGGCTTCATTTTCAGGCTATCCTTTAAATGCAAAAGTTTTGGCTTTTTAAACTCAGGAAGAGATTTATAAACTCACTCTTATAAAGAAGTGCAGGAACATAACATAACAGGACTTATTAATTATTAATGGATAAATTGAATGTGATAATTGAGAATTACAATGATTTCCTAGTAATGAGTCCAAGAGTTCTCTTGCAGCTGTCCTGTCTTGTTAGAAATGAGAGAGTAGAATTTGAAGGGTCAAAAAGTAGTAGCTGAAAAAAACTTTATAACAAGGGAATTAGTGGGCCATGAAATATGAAGCATCTCTGTTGCTAGCAGGGAACTGCATAGTTTTATATAGACAGCATCTGTAACTGAAGGGAAACAGTTTTTCATGTGAATCTTATTTACATTGTGCAGTAGTTTGAGCCCCAAACCTTAATAACAGAAGGCTATGTATAACAAGAATATACAGATTGAGTATTGCTGTCGAATGGAGAGTACTGAAGGGAAATTCAAATTGTATTTTGACCAAAATCATGGTTTCTTAATAGCTGCAATCACTGAGGAAGGAAGGTTAGCTGCTTCTCCAGAGCTACCTTCCCTCCCAGTTTCCTGCAATGTACCTGATTGTAGGTATGGCTGCAACAAAGTCCTGAACTTGACAGACCTTAGATGGGCTCAACAGCAGCACTATCCTTACAGCTGACTACATCTTAGCCATGAAATCACTTTAATCACTTTGATATTCAATGAAGTATTAGTAATTAGACTGTGCAATATTCTTATATCTGTTTTATTTAGAAGATATGCTGCATTATGCTTCATTTCTTCATGAGTCATGCTTCATTTTGCACTTTTAAAGCCTGTTCTTTAAGGTTTTTTAAAAAGATTTTTCTCTTCTATTCCACCTTCCATTTCTTCTAGAGTTGTTTGTTGACTTCAGGAGTAAAGCTTCTAGCTCTAAGAAAGGGCCATTCATATTTTGTGCTAGAAGTAAAGATTAATGTTGCTGACATTGTTCCAAATTACTCTTAAGGAACAGGAAACTGGTAGCTATAGAATACCAGTAACTGAGTGTCCCTTTTAAAGGTTTGTATTAATTTCATTTTCATCAGGTCTTTAATTCACTTTTTTTTTTTCGGTGTTGGGTATATCATGGAGGCAATCTTTGATTTCTGATAAGCTGGTAGAACCCTGTGTAATTATCTTTCTGAAATTTAAAATATTCTCTCCAAGTAAGTTCACCTTTGATTCGGGATCCCAGATGACTGAAGGAAATACCATCTTTCAGTGGCTGGTGTTTCAACAGTGTGTTTTTTTTCATGTATGCAACTTTACAAGGCAATGAGGAAAGAAAATCTATCTAGCAAAACAGGGGAAATAGAGTGGTGATGCTAGTTATGAAACGGAATGCTTAGAAAGAAATAAAATGAGCTTTTTGCATGTGATACAAAGAGCTGGAGCAATGTGTTCATCAACATCCAAGCACCGTGTATATATGTTGAACTGGGTGTCCTTAGGATAAGCTGTAGAACCATACAACAAATAAATATGTGATCAGTCTTGTTACCTGGCCTAAAAATGTGGTTTTTAATCCTGATGTATGTTTTTGATGGTGCTTTACATCAGCTTTTAATGAGCAGTATTGTATGGTACTTGCACTATATCTTTTTGTTGTTATATCTGTACATAATGGAAAACAAATGTGAAGCACACTAATATAACTGAGCAAGGGAGGAAACCCATTGATCCTTATTTGAAACTAATGATAAATGCATCATTCCTGCATTGCTTCAGATGATCAGATAGAAGTCATTTCAGAGATGTTCTTTACCCTACATCTTTGGGTTTTGCATTTCTGAAGAACATAGGTAGTACATATTTGTTATTTTATTCACTGACTGGGAAGAAATCAGTGGAAAGGAGTTATGGAAGAGAGGAAGGAGACGTGCTACACATTCCTTAGAATCTGAAAGTACAGTATTGAAACCACATTCATTTTTATTTGCTCTTAGGTTTTCAGAAAAAGAGACGACCGAGTGGTTGCAGCTCTTTGAGGGGAGTGGGGTTCCCTACGGCCCAATCAACAACATGCAGCAAGTGTTCTCAGATCCTCAGGTTGGTCACACCAGCTCTCTTCTCTACATTACTACACGTGCTTTACAAATGCTGAGTAATGATCGCTCCTCCTGCCACTCACACCTGATTTTGGCTGCTTTAAAACGGGATTTGGGAGGCTTATGATGGATTGAGTTTCAGCCAATAGTGAGTCTTATTAAGTAATAGATACAGATCTTTAAATTAATTATATGCTTGGGAACTCGGATTTTGTCACATCAAATTAAACCATAAGTATTCCATGTCTCACATACAAAGTCTATATTTCAAAATTGGCTGATAAAACACAGAAAGATACTGTAATATAGTATGTAATTGCATTTTATTGCATAAATATGCAGAAAAGCACCTTTTTGGGGGGCCCCAAAATAACTAATTTTCTGTATGGAGTATGGACAACAAAAATCAATTTTGTTTGAAAAAGAAGGGCAACATTTTGACTGGAAAAAGAAAAATGAAGCACACAATCCATATAAAGAAAGAATCTTAACCTTTTCTTGGCCTGGTGGTTTCAGTAGCTGTAAACAGCTAATCTGTGTATCTATTTTAAATGTTAGATATTACACTGAATTACACCTATGCTTAATTATGAACAACATTTTTATATCTTAGTACCTGTAGAGTTACATTATCTTCATATTCCCTGATGCCTCCCCTGCTTTTTACTCTCTGGTTTTGGATGGGTTAAAGAGCCTAAGATAAACTGAATTATACTGTCTTGAGTACTGTAACTGAGTATTTTATGGCTTTCTAGTGTGTGGTGAATCTCCTCGAAGTTGATTTTTACTAAAGAGAATCACAAGAAAAAATGCTTGAGCATTGACTATTTTGGTTCTTTCTTCCAATTTTGTACATGTCTATGCTGTCAGAAGTGTTTGTTGTGACTGCAATTGCAGCGTTGGGAAAATAAGAGCAGGCAAAGCAAACCCTGTCATAAAAGAATATGTTTATAATAAATATGTTTGTTATAAATATTATTATATTTTAGAGTCATAAAATAATATTTGTTAGGTGACTGTAGGGAAAGAATCTTTTTTTATTAAATAAATACGCTCTTTCTCCTTAAAATGATGTAGTATCATGCTGTAAAGTATGCATGGGCCAAATTTTTCACTTCATAACTTTCACAGGGATTAAGGTAGGGCTTTGAAGAACATACAGCAAGAGTATTTTACTCAGACTTGGCTGTACTTGGGGCAACATTGGAAAAATATTCTGTGCTTTATTTTTGATGCTGCGAATTTTAAGAAGTTGAGTCTACTCTGAAAGAGACTGTTTTTAAAACATATGTCATGGGCTATTACCTCCCAAATTGGAAAGAGGTTATCTTGGCTACTTTGCTCTTGTTAGCATTCATCTAAATAACATTTTCATATATATATTATTATAATTATAGATAAGTTATTTATATATATGTGTCAGATTATTACTTGACATAGTTAACCTATCTAAAAAAGGTATCATGGGGCTTTGCAGTTAGATATGCCATGTTTTTTGAAATATTTTCCTGTAAAGGGGCATACTAATCTCCTCCTCATGAAACTGCTTTTCTACACGCTTCTCTGAAATACATGGCACCCAGACATTGCTATTGGAAATTTAATTCCAATATTTGTACATAGCTGCACGTTAGACATTTATTTCATTTCTGAAAGAAGCATTTTCTCACAGATATTTTCAGTCCAAAGGAAGCAGGGGGGGAAGAAAAAGGACTGAGACTGTCTGACTGGGGAATAAGTTTATCACCTGAGAGACTGTAATCTAGGTATCCTCTGTGTTGCAGACAGGTAGAGAAGTTACAAAAGGAAGGCCTCAAAACATCAGGCCTTGCTCTGCTAAATTAATAGCTAGCTTGTCACTTCTTCGAAGTGCAGCTAAGTGGTTTGCAAGTTCCCATGTGAAAACAATCTAGAATGAGAGTTTGTTAACACAGCAAACTATTCCTGGGTGAAAAACGAGTTCACTTGTAATAACAAGAGGTCTGTCTCATGAGATTCAGTGAAGAAAATATGCAAACAATTCAAGAATAGAGAGATTTGATGGACAAATAAAATACCTTTTACTAACCAATGGAGGAATTGGCAAGAACACTATTAACCAATTAAAGTTGCATACAAGGTCTGTAAAAACCGTATAAAATGAGTTGTGTGAATATAGAATTGGTTGTTCCTGCACGAAGAAAATGGAGTCTCAGCAGATTTATTACAACACTTTCCACTACCAGGTATAATAGGAGAAAACCAGCATCCACTAACAAGAACATACTCCAATCACAGCAGGATTTGTCATAAAATCATAAAATATTTTGAGTTGGAAAGGACCTTGTGAGGTCATCTACTCCAACAACCCTGCAATCTGCAGGGATATCTTCAACAAGATCAGTTGCTGAGAAGTCCCATCCAGCCTGATCTTGAATATTTTCTGGGGTGGGGCATTTACCACCTATCTGGGCAACCTGTTCCAGTGTTTTCTGACCATCATTGTAAAAAACTTTAAAATAGCTAATCTAAATTGACCTTTCTTCAGTTTAGAATCATTAACCCTTGTCCTATCACAACAGTTCCCACTAATAATTCTTATTATTTTCAGTACTGAAAGGCCACAGCAGGGCCTTCTGTTTTCCAGGATAAACATTCCTAGTTCTCTCAGCCCTTCCTTATTGCAGAGATGCTCCACCCAGCCCTCTCATCATCTTCACTGCACTCCTCTCAACTCGTCCAAGTTGCTCCTTCCTATACTGTGGACCCCAGAGCTGGACACAATACTCCAGGTGGGATCTTATGAGAGCAGAGTAGAAGGGGAGGATCTCTCTCTTGATGACCTGGTCACACTTCCTTTGATGCAGCCTGGGACACATTTTGCTTTCTGGAATGCAAGCATATATTTCTGGTTCATGTCCAGCCTGTCATCCACCAACTCCCTGTATTTGTTCTTATCAGGGCTGCTCTCAATCTTCTCATGCCCTAGCCCATATTGATCATGAGGATTGCCTTGATCCAGGTGTAGAACTTTTGACTAGGCTTTGTGGAACCTCGGGATGTTCCCATGGGTCCAGTTCTCAAGCATGTGCGAGTCCTTCTGGATGGCATCTCATCCTTTGGGTGTGCCAACTGCACCCCTCAGCTTGGTGTCATCTGCAAAATTTGCTGAGGGTGCACTCGATCCCTTTGTCTGTCACTGATGAAGACATTAAATAGCACTGGTCCCAGTAAGTGCCCCTGGTGACAAGGGATGCTTGTCACCAATATCATGTCTCACTAAGACACATTGACCCATGGATGGTCATGGGCCATGGATGTGACTATACAACCAATTTCTTTACCCACCTATTCATCCATCCACCCATTTTCTTATGTGTTAAACTGATCCCAGATTTTCATCAAGTATGAAAACTTTGTAATAATTCTTCCCAGTGCTTACGTAATAATGTGGTTTTCTCAGACTCAGTTTAGATCAGAAAATACAGTTCTAAGAAAGATGTCATTCAACTTGCATATGATGACCGTGCATACTGATACTGACATGTTAAACTCTTTAAATTTACATAACAGTGTTTGATCATAGCACAGTTATCTGCTTCTCATTGCCATTTGCTTTCAACCACTGTCAAGAGTCCAGAAAAATATCAAAACCAGTGATAGTTCAATTTAGCCCAACTCTTATCTAATTCTAATAGATAATACACAGGCTTTGCTAGCATCTTCCATTTTGTGTGTTACTATCAAAATTGGACCTAAAATTTTTATACACTTCATTTGTTGTCATTATATTCCTCTTTGATCTTTGGATTTTTATATCCATAAAGCAAACACCTTTCATTGTAAGTGTAGTCTTGCACTGTTAATGACTGAGATGCACTGCATGGATATCTGCTCAGCTGTCAGTAATGCTGTAAAGGGTGCTCTAGGCTGGTACCAGATGAGAACACAAATCCCAGGAGGGGTCTGGAATAATGCAAGGGATGGCTAGAAGCATGTGTGAGGAAGTAGGGAGAAAGACAACTACAGGAGGCGATTGAAATGGTCTAATGGAACTCAACTGGCTACAGGCAGGTTGTGTTTTCAAATTTTATTTTAACTAAAAAGACCATAGAGTTCTGAAGGCTGGGAGTGTCTTATATAACTCCTTCTATAAACTGAGATAAAACAACATATTTTTTGATCCCAGGACACTTTGCTAATATCATTAACAGCTTCAGCTGTACTCCAAGTGAGCTGCCAAAAACCAGGAAATTCCTCACTAAGTTGGAGTGCCAGGTGATACTGTTTTTCCATGAATGGAGTGAAACGTCCACTTTTCCCACTGATTATAATCTTTTATTCATTTGTGAAGTTAAAATGAATACCACAGGCATTTGTACTGGTAAGTCAATCAGTCTGTGGAGAGACATATGCGTGTACTTGTGCATATATGGATAAAATGGCTGAGAGAAAAAGGAGATTAACTAGTTAAGGGAACAAATTTCCTAAGAATGTGAGGGAGAAAGGAATGTTTGTGAAAGTTCTTACAAATGCTTAATAGAACAGTATAGACTATTTTAATGAAAATTTATATAGTGAAAGTTTTAAAAACTATTTTTAAAAAATGTGCTCTTTTAACCAGGCCAAGATAGTACAAACATTAAAAGAATTCTTAAAACATTTAAAAATCTTTTGAGTGACCTCAGTATGGTCCCATTTTACATACCACGGGGAATATGTGTATGAAATACAGTGTGGTTTGAAGCTTTCCAAACACAACAAACTTAAAAGAGAATACCATTTTTAATAGAAACTATTCAAATTCTCCCAAAAGATAAAACAAAATAAAAACAGGTACGCACTGTACTGCAGCTAAGTATGCAAGAACAAAGATCTTTGCTGGCTAAGTGAGGTGACGGAAGGTGGGTTTTTTTCTTTAGAACGTTGTCCTCCCCTTTTTTGCACTGTAATTTCTTTTAACATTCTTTAATACAGTGTTCTTACTTTAAATAGCTGGTATATACAGAAAGCAACAAGACAACTGAGGAAAAAATGGGCAGCTTAATAAATTGTAATCTCGTGTTTTACTATATTAAATCTATTCATGTCGATAAGTTTTACTATATGAATGTTGTCAGCTGAAAACAAAATGAAAACCATGCAGTGGCACTTCCCCCGTGCCCCCCCAACAGTTACAGTCATACCACACAAGTTGAGTACATCAGGTGTAAGACATCATCCTGATGCATCACTTCTGAGAAATATGGGGAGGGAAATATCGGAGCTGAAATATCACAGCTGGCCCTGATTTCAGCTCCTGCCAAACACCTGCAGACTCTAAAAGGATACCATAACAAAACTCCACCCTGTGGCAAGAGGCCATCCCTTAACAACCCTTCCCTGACTTTGCATCACTATAAAAATTAATTTAACATTTTTTTACTGAAACCTTAGTCTTCCTGTCCCAGAAGGCCATTACAGTTCCTTTAGCCATTTCTCTGAATATGCCTCGGAAAAAAAAGTCACAGTAAACTGCGTATTGAAATATCTAATAGCTGGCAATTATTTGATGTTTTAAGTTTATTATTTGTGGAAACTTATGAAGGTGGCAGTTTATTTTTTTTTTATTAACCTTCAGATTGCAGATTATTTTGGAAGTAAGTTTGTACGCATCCTGGCAAAAATTTCCTAGCATCTGGTAAAAGCTTCTACATTCAGTATTGTGAACATATAAAACAGCAGAAGTTATGAAATGCGTAGGGTGTTTTTGTTTTGGATTTTTTTTTTTAGTTTTTTTTTTTGTTTTTAATTGTGTGGGTTTTGGTTCTGGTTTAGGTTTGATTTTGGTTGGGGGTTATTTTGTTTGCTTCCTTGTTTTTTTTGTTTTTTTTTTTAATATGACGTATTTAAATTGTTATTCTTTGTTGAAATACACTGTTGTGGCATATTGAGGGCTGTCACAAGATGAATGAAATTATATTCATATTCATAGTACTAGAGGGAGGTTTTTTACATGTAGAGGTTTCTGCAACTGAAAAGTAGC
This sequence comes from Sturnus vulgaris, assembly GCF_052056855.1. NCBI lineage: Eukaryota > Metazoa > Chordata > Aves > Passeriformes > Sturnidae > Sturnus > Sturnus vulgaris. The sequence continues at coordinate 59,459,542 of NC_142243.1, read as the reverse complement.
TGGTTGAAGACCTGAGGTAATATGATATTTCTTGAAGTAACTCCTAACAGACAAGAGTTAAATTTTGTATGTATCTATTTAATAAGGACTAAAACTGATTGGAAATCTTACTATAGAATGTTTTTATATTTAAAAATGCCAATTCGTTGAAAGTTAAACAAACGGATGAACACATCTAAAATTAAACTGTACTTTGAATCAGAAATTCAGCTATCTTCATGCCTCTGTCTCTAAGTTGAAAATGTGTGCTGCCTGGCTTTGGTGTTTCAACACCAACTTTTACATCAATTTTTCAATTCTGTGCAATGAAAAAGCACCACACCACCAGCCATACACAACCCTTTAATTTTGTCAAGAGTAGGTCTCTTATACTAAATTGCGAATGTTTTTGAGCTTTTGGTCTGTGGGAATTTTATAAAAGTGGATTCTCTTCTAAAGGGGAATGGATTAAGAATTGGAACATATTTTGAAGAAGTAAAATGGAAAATCCAATTCCAGCACTCTTTGTAGTATGCGATTTTCAGATATACACAATTATGCAGTGTATATATAGTATGAGAGAGTTCTATATCCAGATGTTATAGGAAAGTCTCAAAATGAAACAGCACTTATATTTTGGTATAAGGAACATTGTAATAGGAAGTGTGTTTTAAATCTTGGCTGTAAGGAAATCTGGTACATGACTGTGCCATGTTTGTGCATGGCCTGCCTCTGTTACAATGAATCATGAAGAGCTTATAGTGGAGAAGTCTTGGAAAAAACCTGTATGTTTATGCTAATGACAGGATTTTGTCTGTACACACATTTAATATACAGCTACTGTCTAGATAAGAAAAATAATAGTAAAGGAGTAGCTCATCAATTTCTATTATGAGGTTTTGTTTTTGCTTGCTTTTAGCTTTACAGAATTTCCAGTGCTGATTGCCGGCTTAAATCTCAAGTACATTGGAAACATTTCTGGTAAAATGACCTACTTGTGGGGGATAAAAAGTTTCCAGAATAAGGTTTTTTTACATCAACATATTCTGACAACTAGATTTTGCCTGGAAGCTCTTCTGCTCCATTTTAGGGAATTAATACTTTCTCTAAGAGACTTGAGCAGAAAGTTGATGACAGTGTCAGAGATATGTTCTTTTCCATTCTATGTTTTTAAGGTTAGTGGAAAGAAGCTGGCTATTAGTAAAGAGGACTGGAGTCCCACGCAGTGCATGGTTTCCTGTTGCCACATGTTCCCCAAGTCCTTTATGAATTTCATGAGCCCAAAGGTGCCAGTTTGGCTTGAGACCAAGATAAGAAATTGTCTAACTACACTAGATCAAATATTTAGGGTTTTTTTTTCCATGCTTGAATTTTGATTTCTAGGAATGCTACAATAAATAAGAACAACACCAGCATGAGAACTCACTTTACTGTAGAACCTCTAATTCATATGCATTGTGATAGTTTTAAAACAGGTAATGTCTTTCTGCTGTACCATATTCCTGAAGCATGCAGGATAGACTTGACTGATCATTAGGAGGGCATTTAGTCTGCCTTCTGAACCAGGTTGTTGTCTGTCAAATTCTTAATTCATTTGATTCAGAGTATAAAAAGAAGTGAAAGAGGTAAGAAGTTGCAGAAATATAGCTTCTTATTCATAGAAGTTGAATGCCAGACAGAAATCTCTTCCTGCATCTGCCACACAGTTCCCACATGGTTTTGGATAAGACACTTCAATCATGATATGTGTGTGCCTCATGTTTTTAGTACCTACCTTGTGATGCCACATGCAAAATACGTACCAGTGCTGAGTTCTCATGGATGTAAATGAAACTGTTTAAAATCTTACTGGAGAACCTGAAAAATGTGACGTTTTTAAAATAGCTGGGGGTTTATCCTTAATTTTCTCTATTTTGGCTTCTTAGCCATGAAGTTGGAACTCTGAGAAGCAGTGTTGTAAAGATGCAGTAGTTATGTCTCTGTAAAGTTTAACTTCTCATGTGAGCGCATCAGAGAAGTTGGGAAATTAAATTTTTTCTCATGTGACATAACTGATATATATTAAAATAATGCCTTATGAGAAATAACACAATTTTTAAACATCTTTAGTGAATGGAGGCTCCTGATATGAAAGAAGTTGAGCATGCACTTAGATTGCACTGCATTTTCTTTGTGCAAGCAAGGAAGTGATGCTTAGGAGCAACAATTTTTTCAGTGCCCTTTTCAGTGTGTATATATATGTGTATATATATATATATATATATATGAATGGTATGTCTTTAGCTAATACTGTTTTCACTAAGAAAAGCGTGATTAAGTATTTGTGGGTTATGAAGAATATCAAGTTCTCAAAAAAGAGATCCCTTCTCATAAAATCCTCAGTTGTATTTAAAAATTACATTGCAGTCATGGCTGTTCAAGGACATGAAGAATCACCTAGCTTTTTCTGGGCATTTCTTCTAGAAGCACACATGTCAAAACACCATGCTTCGGTATGAAGCAGAGCCTGTTTTTGAAACCTCTCAGTTTTTGTTAGGCTTCAGTGTTAGGAGTCTGTAATACATGTCCCTTGTGCCTCAAACTCTTGGATTAGTTTCTGTACTTGCAGGAGTTACACATTGGTTCCCTAATCTTGCAGTTCATCAAAGTGGCATCAGTTGGTTTCAAAGAATTTGTATTTGGCGTCTCACACTACCAGAGCATGCTCAGGATAAGGCCATCAGACTTTGATCTACTGAGCTAGATGATGTGTAAGTTCTGAGAAGCTCCATACAGAGTGTGAGCCAGGCCCCATTTCTGTTTGTGGAGTCAAATGAGAGTTTTTAATTAACCCAGTTCTTGCATTTATGTAAAGTTTGATGAGTGTTGAGACTCATGGGACTGATAAGACTGTATGGGAAAGAAAGGAATACAAGTATATGTCTATCTCATCAAGTCTCTCAGCCTGAAGTGAGTTTATATGCTGAAGTAATTGATTCTTTAGAAGCTGATTTTACTTTTTTTTTTTTTTTAATTTGAGTGTCCACTGAATAATCATCACAAAGTAATAGTGAGTTTAAATAGATGTTCTTTGCTTTCCCCACAATATGGAAATTGTGAGACTAACTACTGACTATTGGTTGCCTGATTCAAATCAAATAAGTACATAAAATCAAGTAAGACAACATTGTTTTAAAATATTTTTCTTAAGTAGATGTGACTTCATCTACTAAGCAAATTTTAAGTAGAATCAATAATAAAAACTGTGATTTCAGATTAAATTTCAGACATGCTTCAGTATAACTTCTTTGAACAAAGGATTGCTTTTAATGTTTCTTAAGGTTTTAAAATTCTTTTTCACAATAAATGCCACCAAGTTCTCTTGGAGCTCACTTGAACATAGCCTGGAGGGTTTTTTTGTCTCTTTCAGAGGCCATAAGGGCTAGATTTTATCCTTGGTCTTCATTACTTATATTAATTACAAACTAATCTGTTTATAAACAGTTTGGTGAAGCTTTGTAATGTGAGTTAAGTTTTGTAGGCATGAAAATTCTAAAGATCTTCTGGTGAACACATATTTCAGAATCTCTCAAATTATTGTAGCTACAGATGATGATATATGTATTCCAGCAAAGAAGAAAATAAAATGGAAAATCCAATGACAACAACAGAAACTATGCTGAAACTGCAGAAACTGTACAAATCAGACTTTACTTATAATTTGGTCTTCAGATGCTTTACCGGAGTGCTCAACTTGATTAAAAAAATCTTAGCTCAAGCCATGACCCTGACCTATCATCTTGAAATTACCAGATTTCCTGCACTCGTTAGACTAAGTTCATCTTGGAGTCCCACTCACTGGTGGAAAAAAAAGGTGATATTTTCAGATACGATGCTGACATGTTTATTTTACACTGTAGTTATGCAATAACATTTAAAGAAAATGTACTGTTTTAGTTTTATGCCTCTTACTAACAAGGAGAAATTTCTGAGCCATGAGAAGACAAGTGTGTAGGCAGAGTAGGAGTGGGTACTTGAAGATACAGATTTCCAACCACCACAAATAGGCATTAATGAGTCAGGTAAGTGTTCTCTGTCATTGCCATTTTCTCTCTCATCTCTGAGTGGTTTCATGTAGGTTTCTATTATGATTCAAGTAGACAGCTTGAGGAAGCAGGAAGTTTCCTCATTGTGCATGGCCAGTGAGGTCAGAAACATAACCATTGTTTTAAGGAACTTATTCTAAGTTTTAAACTGCCTATAGCATTCAGATGTTAACATTCAGAGCAGCCAGCCACATGCTGAAATTTTCTTCACACAATTTCAATTGGCTAGTTAGCAGCCGTAGCATTTAATTATAACAAAATCAAGAATTGTGTAATTTTGTAGTATATCTTCTAAGCGTAAAACTTCTGTTGAATTACACATCAAAATCTTGGTTAATATTGTTAATCAACATCTGGGATGTTCTTAAAAACTTTTTTTTAAGTCCTGAAAAATAATCTAGATTTATTGTTAATTGAAAAACTCTAAACAACCAAAAGCTGATTTTGATCAGATTTACAGACAGAACTTTGGGAGGACCCAGCTGAATTTTAATTGTTTAGGATGACTCCTGAAACTCCTCATAGCTCACAGACTAAGAAAATGAAAATGAAATGACATGAAAGGTCACCGCAATGTGAAGGTAGTGTAGTAAAGGTAATTAATGGTAGTATTAAATATGAGATCCTGATTCACATGTGAGAGAAAGCCAGAAATCAGGAATTTGAAGCCAAGTTTACAAATGGTAAGAAAAAGACAAAAGAATAAATTGAGATGCCAAGCAGATGTTATTTACACTATGGATCCCAGTTTAATTTCTATGTAAAACCAGTAAGTTAAAAAAAAATAATCTTTAAAAACAAACAACATTTTCTTATGTTTTCCTACTAATGTTGCAAATATTATATTCTTCTGTGGTGAGCTTTATAGATCAGAGTTTCGAGAGTCAGGCTACGAACCTGCAAGGGCCATTTTGAGGGATTGCTTTGTGTTTCCATGAGCTGGGCTTTGGAGAAAAGCATCTCCTAAATGTAGTCTTAGTCTGATGCTCTCTTGGCATAGAACAGGCAACTGTAACACATTTTCCTGCAGTCCTTAAGTCACACCCAAAGCAGACGTGAACAGAAATGCTGTTTTGTTCCAGATACTGTATTTACAGAGGCTCACAAATGAGAAGAAGTTAGGATTTCTCTATTCCTTCCTGTGATGCTCAAGACACTTAAAACAGTCTCTGTGCCAGTCATCAAGATAGAGGCTTTGAGTTTGAGAAACTCTTTAAAGCAGTTATGTAGTAACAGATTTTATGAAATTCTCCCTCTTTTTCCTGATTCCCCTGGAAAACTGTGAAGTGAGAATATATACTGACAACTTGAGTGTGCAAACACTACCTTCCTCTTTTCCCCGCCAATTCCTATGTTGTTATGGTCCCTTAGATTTAAAAGACTTGGGAATGCCCCATTTTTCTATGACTTTACTAAACTGGTTTTGGATATGTGATTTCTTTCATGTTGAAAACTGCAGTAGCAAATTGAACTGCCCATTTTTGATTCTTCTGTATACCCTGGTACCAAGACATGTTGACAAAATACAAATGCTTTCCTACTACTTTCATGGTATTGCTTTTCATCTTTAGGCATTTTTCTAACTATTAACTCTTTGTTTTTAACATTTCCATTGTGAACTTAATACTAAATCTGAAATTTGTGCTGAACTGTCTGTATAATATGTATTTTCTGCATGTAGCATTTATACCAAATTTATCCTATTGCATGGTATATTTTAGAGGGAACTTATGTTCTGTTGATACAGTATTTTGTATTGCTTACTCTCCACCAGAAACTGTTATATTCGAAGAGAGTTAAACTTTGCATGGCAAGCCCTGTTTATTGTAAGAACCTGTTGGATTTTTTGGTATTGAACGTGCTTATTTTTAGGGCATAAGAATATGCACTTAATAGGAGTGGATACTTGAGCATTTCTAAGTCATGTGTTTTGAAACACAATATATATCCTTGATATAGACTGGTATTTCTTTAATTGCCTTTTTTTTGGTCTTAGTGCCTAACTTCAGTAAATACTAGTGTCAGTTATAAATATGTGTTATTAGAAGAAGGTGACATTTAGTGTCTCCACAGTGAAATTTCAAAATATTTGGAAATTTCAGTAACATGCTTTCATGTCTTTATCCTCTGAATCCTTTCAGAATCTAAAAAAATGAGAATGATTCTCAGCCAAACAGCTATTGTAATTGAAATTAAAGGCACAGCAAGACTAGGGCAATTGCTAATCAAGTAGATATCTAACTTTATCCTTTATTGGAAGCAGGCTTATAAAAGTAAAAGCAAATTATGGGTTCTTGTGACATGTTTGCTCTTCTACAAGACTTCAATCCATGCATATTTCCTATTTTAGAGCAAAATGCAAATGCATTCATTTTCACTGTGTATGTTTTACTTCACTTTTTAGATGAGTGATGGAAAAATAAGCATGAAATGAAAGCACGTGGAGATAGTTTATATCTTCACAAGTCATCTAGGAGAGGGTGTAGAAGGAAGTGTCACTGTGATTTCACAATACAAAACACTTTTTCCAAACTTCTTGGCGGTTTTAAGTGAATTTTTGTTTTGAACACACCAAATTCTGTAGATACAAACCTTCTGCTCCTTCGGAAGGAAAGACAGATGCACTCCTCACACTGTAGTTGTATTCTTTTTGAGATTATTGCCTTTGCATCGGTTTGGCCTTTGTCAAATCAAAGGAGCAAAAGCCAGTGCTGCAATCTTAATTGATGTAGCTGTCTAACTGACCATCTAAATAACCTCAGGACTCGGGGTAATGGGTGAAACGGAAAAAAAGTGTTTATTTAAATATGAATATGGTTTATATTTAGCTATGTCCTTAATTGAAAATTAATGCACAAGCCATGTGGATGTTGAAATAACAACAAATTACATTAGATAGCCAGTGAATTTGGTTTGTTAATTCACTGTTTCCTTTATTTCTGATGGAACTTCCACTAGGTAGGCCAGCCTTTGGGTGGCTGGAAAGAAACCTCAACATGAATATTTAACATTAGATCATGAATTTGTTAATAGAGGCTGCTACTCTACTAGAGGGGGATGTGAAGAATTTAGTGCTAATTACTCAGTCTTGACTTCTCAGCAGACCACAGCAGAAGTAACTGAATTCTTAAATAGATTTTAGATTTTTGTAATAAAGGTATGTTTCCTAGATTTGTGTCAGGAATGTTTTTTTCCTGCATTTTCCAATTAAATGGGAAGGAATAGATGTTATACCAAAGTATAAAATCTATACATAGCAATTAAAGGCTTGAAATTTATATGCATATAGTGTAATTAGGAATTATTTTACCAATTATAGAATAAGAGAACATAATCCTTCTGCAGAGGAATCTTTCCTGCTGCTCTGTGTGCTTGCTTAATAAGACATCACATTTGCCTGAAGTTTTGAGTTAAAAATTGCATGTAAAATACACTACAGCTTGATTTAACTGGATTAGAAATGATGAAAGGGGATAATGTGAGATTTGTTCTTAGAAAACCTCCATCTTCTTATTTATGCTTATGAAGTAAGTTATGATCTCATCAAAGGTATTGTGCCCCACATTCCTGTTTCATGTTTAATTTTAGGATTTGCTCAAAGTCTCCAGAGAGGTTACAGAAAGTAATAAAAGTGTGTAGGGAGATTGCAGTAGCTGATAATATCCATCACATTTTCTCTATTTAGAGCCTGCATGTTTTAGTTGGTTGAGTTAAACAGTGAAGTTCTCCCTTCTCAGTCCCCTGTATTGGAGTCACTGTGGCTGTTCTCAGGAGAGTAAAAGACTAAGCATATTTGCTGACTTAACAATGTTTTCTGTTACCAAAGCAAAGGATTTTTCCAAATGTGTGTAGCCTCATGCTGATATGCACTTTTCCTAGCAGAGAAATATTTGACAGATAAACATTTCTTTACTGCTTTCTTGAAAAACTAATGTTATGGCCTGACTGTTGCTCCTGTTAGGAAAACATAGCTTAAAAGCAGGTTGTTGAGTTCCCCCCCTTCCCCTCTTCTTTTTTTTTTTTTCCTTTTATATCCTTGGCCTTAGACTTTTGCTTCTTCAGACAGCAATTATGCTAAATACAACAGGACTAACATTTTAGTGAATCAATCACTAGAAGTATGGTTCTGGGAGAGATAAAATTATTTGTAATTTATATAAAATTCATGAAATAATTTAAAATATTGTCAAAAGTTTAAATGCAACTAAAGTAGCAAGGAGACAAGTTTTTTTTTAATATACTGTATAGTGGATCAAAAGTGAGATCTGAAGAAATGTTTCCCTTCACTTCAAAGGATGGTCACTAGCATATATGTTATGATATTCTATTCTGATTGTGATACTGTTAAGATGGGATTTTTTTTTTTTCCCTTAAAGAGGAATGATGTCAGTACTGAGGTTAAATTAATCCAAGTAATTTATTTTTCTGATCCAGTGAGCTGCCTACCAACAGCTGAAAACTGCAAGATCCCCAGCAGCTACTTTTGACCAGTGTATCAGGAAGAGGGTCTGTCAAAGGAGTCTGGAAGTAGTTCAGAGTGGAGATATATAAATGGTTGTCTTTAGTTCAGTTAGAACATCTCATACAATCTAGATCTTTTTCTTCACACTGAGGAGATCTGAGATTGGTTATCAATTATTCACCTGGCTCTTGTATTTAGAAACTTTAAAAGTAACTTCATGCCAAATGTAATGTTCATCTTTTTAATAAAATCTAGCTGACTTATTGCCCCAAATATATTTATAAGTATTCTGAATTTCCATATTCTTTGGAATATTTATGATAAATTCTAGATTTTTGGTAAAATGTTACTTTTAAAATACAAATTTTTAACGAAATTTGGACTTTTGGCTGGAAATTCTAACTGTGTAATCCACTTTTTGTATTGTGGAAGTAATACATGATTTTGGAACAGCTGAAATTTTTTTAACAGCTGACTTAAACTTAGTTAAATGTCTTACACATTTGAAAACACTTCTGTTTTTTTTTTTAAACTGGTGCTGTTTTATACTGCCACAAATAGAAGATAAGCATAATGATGAGTAACAGCAGAAGGCAGAATAGGAACACTTTTAATTCATCTATATTCATTTTTAGGCAGAAGGTTCTTCATAGATTGGGTGAAGTTGGTTGTCTCCAGTAAGTTGATGATTTAAAACTCCATCTTTAAAGTGTGGCTAACATCACTGCTTTGCATACAATGGCAACAGTTGAATGTTGATTTGTACATTCTCTTGCTTTTAAACATCTGAGGATCAATCATTTCTGCAAAGAGTGTTCTATGAGCAGTTTAGCATAGCAGGGCTTTGGAATATATTTTATTGTTGCTAAATAAAATAAGAGCCAAGAAAGAGATGGCTACAATAGAAAAAATTTATATATGCTCTTTTCTGAACAAGATGGAATCTTCACCTGCTTGCACTTACTTCAGCCTTTTCCTAAACTCAAACAGCTCCAGGGAGTTGAATCTGAAAGGTGCTGAGCATTTTTGACCCCAATCCATCAACCAGCGAGCTTCTCATGCAACGTTGCATTCACAGCAGTGTGATTATTCATGCTTTTTTTTTTTTTTTTACACTGTAGTAGTCTACACTTTACAGTGTTTAATAGTTTCCATTTCGTTATTGAATTTCATACATTCTTCCCCCATAAAATATTTTCTTTTCTTTTTCTTGTTTCTGTTGTGACTGCCTGCCTCAAGTGGTTTGCCTGTGTTCTGCATGGATGAAAAGCTAGGTGGTGTTGCTGGGTTGCCTTTTTTTCAGAATTGTTTGCTGTGATGTTCATCCCTATATGCCTAGTCTCTTTCCCTCTGCTGGAAACACTGTGTATTCCTCTTGCTCCTATTTGCATTGCAAATTCATCGTGCCTTTTTATAGATATGTGTGTGTCTGTAAGTATATATATTGCCTAGGTTTTTCAGAAAATTGCAATTTAATATCTAGTTGCACTCATTTAATTCTATGATGTGGTAACTGGTACACTACACTGTCATATTTTTCTAGTGTATTTTACTGAGATTTAAAAAATTCTTTATATCAAGGGGTGTGCTTCCAGCATTCATTTACATGCCACATTTCTCTGTAGCACTGAATACCTAGGAACAATACCAGCAATGTTAATTAAAGGATATGCATCAATGCAAAAATGCGTAAATGCCATTATAATATAGTGAAAAATTCTATCCATTGTACTATGCTCACTAGCACAAAATTATTTGTCCAATTTAGTGAATTTACATATTTTTATTAATTGGAAACTTCTTTTATTTCATGCAGTGTTGCATGGATCATACAGTGTAGTTTGTGAGTTCAGCCTTTGTAAACCCAATGGTATGTAAAATACTGTCTGTTTCCCTGGGGTCCCTACTGGGGCCAATATTGTTTAAACTCCTCATTAATGACTTGGACAGGGGACTGAGTGAACCTCAGCATGTTTGCAAGTGACACCAATCTGGGAAGAGAAGCTGATATGTTGGACTGTAGCTGCTATTCAGAGGGACTTTCACAGGCTGGACAAGTGGTCTAGCAGGAACCTCATGAAGTCCAAGAAAAGCAAATATGGGATCCTGCACCTGAGACAGAAAAGCCTCAAGCAGCATTACAGCTTAGGGATTGACTGGATAGAATGCAGATTTACACATAAAGACACAAAGATCTTCATAGGCAGCAAGCTGAACAAGAGTCAGTGGTCTGCCCTTGTGAGAAATACTAACTCCTTGTTGAACTGAATAAGTAAATCATAGCACCAGAAGTGCACGTTGACATGATAACAAGCAATGGGAGTTAAGTTGCTGCAAATAAAATTCTGATTAGATATAAGGAAGAAAAGTTTTGCAGTGGTTTTAGTTGGGTTTTAGATCAGATATGTTGTGAAATTCTCATCCTTGGAAACAGTCAATACATGCCTGAACAAGACCCTGAACATCCTATGCCTTACAAGGAAATTGGACCAGAATACTACCAGAGGTCTGCTATGTTCTACTAATGATTTATTCAAAATAGGATTGCTTTCATTGTTTCAAAGACACAAGTAGTGGTCTCTGAATATTGTATGACTATACAAACATTTCTTAATAGAGGATTTTTAGAGTGCAAATAACAATTAAAATGGAGAAGGTAGAAGACTGTCAATATTTCAGTAGTTTAGAGGCATATTCAAGCTGAAATTTCAGCAGGTCTACTTTTTTTTTTTTAATTTTTTTTTTACTGGTATCACTTCTGCCTTTTTCTGCAGTGGATAATTTTTTTTACACTAAAGAAATTGGATCAGTTTGCTAGCACCTGCAGAATAAGGAGAGAGAAAGATTTTCCTGCCCAAGAGATATATTTCTGAATAACTTTTTTTTAAAGTCTGAAGAAAAAAAAAAAAAGGAAAAAATGGAGGCAAGAAGTGATTTTTAGGGTCCACTGTATTAGGAAAAAAAGTTAAAGGGAAAAAAAAGGTGCATAAACCAGACGGTTTTATTTAAAGCATCCAGGGCTGATAAGGGGAAAAAAATGGAGATACAACACACAGGCTGCAAATGCAGTTCTCATGATTTAAATCTGGAAGGCTGTACAGTACATCTGTTTAACATCTTGCAATTTCAAGAACTGTGCCTTGAAAACCTTCTGTCACAGTGACACATGAAATAAAAGGTTATGTTATGACTTTCAGATGCAAACCTGTAAAAGCTTTATCTAACAGTATACTATCTTTTATTAACCCATTGCTGCTGCTCACCTATAATTCTCTTTTGCTTGTGATGTGAGAGATTCTACTGTCAACTCTGCAACAATTTTGTAATTGCTTTAAATTATTTATTTGCTGTATGTAAGTGGAAAATATACATCTCTGTATATCTCCTCATCTGTTTTCTCTATGCCTCTTGTTACTCAGCTATATAATTTTTTGATTAAAGAAATGGAATAGATTAGTCTATTTCTGTCATAACCTTTGAGAACAATTATAGTGGCTCAGAATAATTTCAACTGTTTAAAGATTTGTGATGCCATTAGGGATAAAATACTAGAGTGGCTTTAAGATAGTATTCCTTATTCAGAGCTCTGATTTTAAGGCTATGAAGTTAAAATAAATAAGAGTAGAATGGTTGCCTGCTCATTAATTTTGGTACTTCTGCATCTCAGAATTTGAAAAAAAATTATCAACATTTTCTCACAGGCTGAAGGTGTTGAATAAAAGTGGTGCTGTCGAAATCATGACAGAGCTGTGCTAGGAGATGTTTATCAGGCTAGGCTGAACTTTGCTTAGCTATAGAAAATGTGATTAGCACATGAGGGGTTCTTCAGTGTTCTACACAGCAATTACCCAGGAGCTGGAGGAGTGTTATGATACATTTACTAGAAAAATTCATTTATCCTCTTAAAATGGAATCTGGAGCAAATTCCTCTGTCTTGCCCACTCCTGGCATATTAGTACCAATATTGCATATTGGGTCAAAGAGAAATGAGGGACTTTATCCCCTGAAATGCTTCATACCTTTTACAGATCAGACTGTACAGACTTCTATGTAAACATAATGATTGAAGTCTGGTGGTTCCAAAAGTAGATCCTGGTGGTTGATCATGTTTGTCATTCTGTGTTTTTTCAGTGTGACCTTGGTTAAATTATTCAGCTAGGTAGTGCTGTGTTTTCCATACTTACAAAATATGGAGAGTAATATTTACCTTGCTGAAACATGCTTTATTCACTGTCTGCCAAACACTTTAGAGGTCTTTGGCTGAAATCTCAATGAGTGCTGCTATTTAATATGTTGAAGTGTGATTTGTTGGTTTCCTTTATAAGGCACAGATGGTCCCCAAGAAACAATGGTGATTTCTTTACCTCAAGGAGCTGATGCCACGCATACAGCAGAAACATCACAACAGTGAGCTCTGCTGTATGACCTACACTGAGTGGGTGTGTGAAAGAGAGAGAGAGATAGCATTTCCTTCATAGACATACACACCCTCTGACCCAGACTAGGGAAGAATCTGCTTTGCAGAAGGTTTGCTTCAAGGGATTTTCCACATGTATTTTATTATGTTAAAGCTGATAGTGGTGACAACTTGCACATTAAGTAACTGTTTCTTCAAAAATGTCCTGTTTATATTCTCTTTAGGAAAAGTGATGTAATACTGAGTTTTTCAGATAAACAAAGTCATTTGGTTATAGAGTATGTTACTATTGCATATGAACCTTGCTCTCATCTGCCCCATACCTATTCATTTCAGGCCTCTGGCTTTGTATGATGATTACTTGCATGTTTAGGGACAAATGTATTCATATTCGCTAAGTTAGTAGCCAGTGGTTTTCACCAGGGAAATAAGTTTAGTATGCTGTTAGTAATTTGGTTTCAAAAATATCGGCAAGGGCTTCAACATAAGAGTCAGTGAAACATGTGGTCCTAATCATTCCCTTAAGAAGGAGACATGGTCTATTTTCCATTAGCAATGGTGCTTACAGTAAATGAATAAATATAGAATGAAATTTACACATGTATTATAACTTTAATGTGTGTGTATGCATTCAAATATGCATGTGCATGTGTATGCTTAGGCATACTCCCCGTGAGTGTAAAGTGATGACTGCTGTAACAGAGCCAGCCATGGAGAACAAATTGGTTGGTAGATGAATTGGAAAATGTAGCTGTTTACAAATTAATTTTCACCCCCTTCCCTAGGCAGCAAAGTTCAAAACGAACATTTGCATCACGTAACTGGCATAAAAGAGCTACAGTAAAATTTCTTGTAGCGGTGTTGGTCTTTTAATATAGCCCTTACTCAGGGTTCATAATGACAGAATTGCAGCCCTCACCCCTTGCATCATGCTGTTCTAGCACACAGAGACCACCTTTAGCTGGACTGGTCATACAGAGTATGGCACTGGGAAATGGAAGTAGAGAGAACTGCTGTAGTTGGTAGGAGCTGTTTTATCACATAGACTCTTGGTGCCCTCATGATTCATTCTGTTGATGCCTTTTCCACTTCTCTCTTAGAGGAATTGCCATAAGAGGGTATATTGACTGGCAGAAATTAAGTCCTGTTTCTCCTCTGCCTTCTTGCAACCTTCCCATTGCTGTGCCTGGGGCCTTCCAATTGCAGAGCAGCAAAGCAGAGCCCTATTCTTCATTCCTCATTGTTAGGTTCCTGTGGGACGTTGGAGCTGAGGCCTGGATATTATTTCCACTTTCTCTGGTTTTAGCTAACTTTGTCATTCTAGACCCTCTATCATGTACAAGATAAAAACCGAGGGAGATAACAGTGTTTGGTTCTGCCTTGAGCACATTTGGAGTAAACCAGGTGTGAAGCAGAGTGTAGACTACAACTTTTTTAGTGAAGAATTCTGCCTCAGATTTTCCCCCTGAATTTGTTCCTGAGGTAGCCTGCTCAAAGATGACTGTTTGATAATATTCCTCTCCTGCTGCTGCCATGAGCAGCATCTAACCTACATATAGACTGGAATGACAAAATGCCTATGAAAGGAGACAGCACTCCATCATTTTCTACTAGGCTGTTTTCTAGGATTGATGTTTGTGTTGTTACATCAGTCTTGGTCATTTCTTTGTTTTTTAATTTGTATATACCACTACATATGATCTTGCTAATTGCTAACTGGGGACTGTCTTAATAGTACATTTCAAAGCTAGGAATTCACACTGGTGAATGCTAACATTTCATTCACAGAATTTTGGAAGTTGTTGAAGGAAGGAAGTTTCTTTCACAAGCACTGAAGCTGCTTCATATTTGACTAAAAGTAAATCCATGAAATAGATTTGCATATAATTCCATTTATTTTGGGGGTATTTGGGAGGTTTTTTTGGTGATTGGAATAAAGAGGAAGGACAAACCTGTGCTTTTGATTTTTTTTTTCAAGAAATGAAAGCTAACTAAAATTATGGTTTTAAAGAGAAGATCAATTTTTCAGGTACCAGTGTGGATTTTTGTCATTTTCTCCTCTCTTGTGAGTTTTCATTAGAGATTTTGTGGCATGCCACATCTGGCATCCTTGGAATGGCCAGCTCCAAGGCTATAATATTAAAAAAAAATTAGAGTCCACTGCTTATGTTGTGACTCCCCATCTAAAACAGAGTTTTTGGCGCAGATTCCAAATCATGTAATGGGCCTTGTTTTGCTGTGGCCCTTTCCTTTTCCTTCACATGTACTATATTTTCCCTAGAGGGAAACTCAAGTATTTTTTTAATTTGAACTTGTTACTTGTGAATCTTCATTGCTGCAGTGTAGTACATTTTAAATGTAAAAGGTGTTGCTTTGATAATAGATCCTTACATTGGTGGCATATATATACAGTCTCACAGCTGTCAACTCAATGTTTACCCGCTCCTTAATACTTGGGTTTCTGCTTTGAGGAAGCAATTTCAATGTACGTCAGTTCTATCTTAAATCGAAACAATTGTAGAGACACCATACACTCTGGTCAGGTATTATTTTGCCTGAGATATTTTAAAGATAAGATGTGTTAGGTACACTGGGAAACTTCACTGGGGACATGCACTCCCTGTGTCACATTTTGGAGGCTGAAGTCATCAGTATCTTGAACATTCTCTAATTTCTGTCACATTTATGTAAAGCCCTGCTTCTGCCACTTTTGACACTGGTTGCAGATTATCAAGATGAATCTCTCCTGTTTCCTCTGACACTTGCTGTATTGTCATCACTGATCCCTAGTCTTGTGTGTTATTGTGGTCTTGTTTTCAGATGAACGAGGACATTAATTCACAAAAGTAAATGGGCTCGTATAAACTTCACTCAAGTCAACATTTTCCATTTAAGAAAACTTCAACAGGACTTTCAGCACGTACTTAAAATACTTAAATGTTTAACTGGAGAGGGATGGACTAAGTCTTTCCTGAGTCAGAGCCATAATTTCTGAAGTGTCAGTTACACAACCTATTGCAGAATAAGCTTTGACAGATGGATCTAGGTAATGTGAAAGCCGTAGAAAGGCATCTTTGTGGAGAAGTTGTTATTTCTTCTTATATTTCATTTTTCTCCCCATTCTTCCTGGGAATAGCAATTACTACTGCTTGCTTTTTATATATATTATATGTACATATATATGTGGGTTTATATATGTCTACATATCTGCATGTATAGCAAAATAAATTTCTCTATTTGCCTTTTGTTATTAGGACTTGATAGATGCTATAGCAGAATTTTTTTCCCTTTGCTGCTGAGTACAAGAATGTACAATATGTTAATGAAGCTATGATAATTAAAAAAAAAAGAATTGCTATTGTGTCATCTTTCCAGAAAGAATAAGTCTTGATCTAGAAGCCTTACATGTTTTCCTACACAGGTGACCATTGCTGCTAGTGTCTCATTTGAGTATCTGTACAAGGTTATACTGTCTCTGGACAAACTGGAGAAAAGGATCAATAAAAAGTTAAGGTATACGGGAGGAAATGTGAACTGTTATCAGTCCTAGGTGCTTGGTAGAAATACCTCTTTAGATATATTTGTCCCTGAAGTTTAGAAGATTCAGATGATAGGTTTATCTAGATATCCACTGAATTAAGGCATCTGAAAGAGGCTGAGTACTTCAGTTTCTGAAATGAGCTTCAGAGGGAAAGATGATGGTTTTATTAGATGAACTAGTACAATTAGTTTGAGGAAAATACATTAGCAGTCCCTGCTAAAGTCAGTAGGAGCTGACAACATCCTGTTTCTCAACATTAGACCAAAGTGTTGCAGACTAAAAGACAGGCACATTCAGACAAAAGATGCTTTGGGGCAAATGCTCCCTGTGTTGCCCTTAAGATCCTTGCTACTGGAAGAAAAAAATTTTAAAAAGGGAAATCCTTATAGTAAAGTATATTACTCTGTAATAGGACATGTTTTATCCACGGTTCCAAAAAGATGCAGCTCCCTCCATCATTTTTCTGCTTTTGACATGCAGACAGTAAGCAATATTTCAATTCACTTTGACCAGTTGGTATTCAGATTACAGTTATTAAAAAGCATCAAAAGGCAAGGGAATTTCTGATCTTGATCAGTGCCATTGGATAACACACACCACATGGGAAGTGCAGCTGTCCCAGCTGGTGGTGAGAGCAGAAAGGGTGTTTGTACTCAGCGCCTCACTTTCCCCTCTGAGGAGTTTGACACTGATTGTTTTCTTGTATCTAGAATGGTATGTACAAAAGTCACAAATAGAAGGAAAAATTACCTTGTACTGCAATTATGTCAATCTTAAATTTAAGAGCACCTTTTTCTTGGTCATGGTTGTGAACTCAGAAACTAAATTTTTAAAGCTTCCAGGATGAAGTCATATCGAGAAGTCATACAGTATTGCTAAGTAACCAAAAATATGGGCAGTAAGTGTAGACAATTTCAAGGACAAAGTTGAAAGTACATAGTGTACTAATTTTTCTAGTGATCAAATGTTTGCTCACAGTTTCTCACTTGACTATTTTTACCCCTGTGTTTGATATAAGTATATACTTTAAAATTAAATAACCAACTCTATAATTTATCCATTTCCTAGCATTTCTTATAAGTGCATCTCAAAACTTTTTTGCTGAAGAGATAAGTAAGTGTCGGTATCCCTATGTACAGGAAATGGAAGCAGTAGGGCACCGAACTGGCTTTACATCAGTTATATGGTAGTCAGGATAAGAAATGGTATCTCTTGTGTCAGAGTAAAATATTACTTAATTTTTTCTGCAGTTTAAAGAAACTGGGAAGGCACAGGATATATCAGAATTTTCTTTGCTGGTGTGGGTTTTTTTTGTTTTGTTTGGTTCTGTCATGTTTGGATTTTTTTCTGCAATGTGACCAGTATTTAAACCGGCAAGGTTAAACTGCTGTGAACTAGAATTGTGCTAAGTATCACTGATTGATTGTTAATGCAGTAAAACAAGGTGATTTCAAATTTGGGGTTTACCATTTATTTTTTAATTTTCTTGCATCTGAAGCTTGAAGCAAAACAAGAGAGTATAAAAAATTGGCAGAAAGAGTGATTGGGGAATAAAAATACCCAAGCCTCACTCAACTTTATAGTATACCTTTCTGTTGGATAAAGAAAATGCAAGCAGTATGCAAGTGAATCAAAACTATTCAGCAGAGAATTGTGTTCTTGGTTCACGTCATTAGGTAAATGAAGAGAGAGAATGTGTTGTGACAACTCTGTCAAGCAGTGATTGATTTTGAACTGTTTTTTTACATTTTGTTTTATTCTTTTAATGTACTTGAATTTAGACTTTCAAATCTGCCTTCCTATGAAAACCACTTTCTCAAAGAGTGGAGTTGACTGTCTAACGCTGGACTGAAATGAGAAACCTCTGCTTGGCTTTTCGCTAATACATCACATAGTGCGGAGATGATGCTTCTGTCCAGCTGGAAGCATTCAGTTCATTGTTCATCCATCGCGATCAGGATGTGTCATGGGGGTTGCCCTGTTTGTTCTATTTTTGCTTTGCTCCTTTTGCCTGCATGGTTTAATAATTTTAAATACATAAATGATAACCAGGACTTCATCCTAATACATATGTCTGTGCAATGTTTTTATCAGTAATGCTCTTTTAGAGAGAGGAGAGGAGCACATACCTCATTTTGAATCACAGTCCAACTTCCACTGGGTTTGCATCCTGCTCCCTTTTCTTCTCCCGTCTATCTTATTTTTTTTTTTTCCTTTCTTGAGGGGTTTATTTTCCAGCTTAACCATGCACACATATCTTTACTGCATGCTGTGTTGGAGACTGTGGTATCTGAGGGAGTAAGCATAAATCTCTCCAGGAATATTATGGGTTCCAATTCAGTTTTGAGGGTGATGTACTGTTTGACATTAGGAAATTCACTTAACAGTGCATCCCAAAAGGTAAAAAGGTGTGTTAGTTAACATAAGGAAGAACATATTGAAGTTAATTTATAATGAGATGCTAACTGAAAATGTGTCGAAGTTTAGAAATTTTTGTGTTGTGATGGGAGGAAATGTAAAATAAATGCTAAGCACAGTTCTAGGGTTGGTTCATATCATTAACCAGGTACCACTGGTAGAATATTCTTAGTCTCTGCTGTGTTTTTCTGTGTGTTAACTAATATTATGAACAATTGGAATGCAATAATTTTATTCTTTGTGATGAACAAGTTCTGTGAAATACAGATTTCTCTTTGGAAAATAGATACAGTACTTAATCTCTGTGTTGTGTTTTTATAATTTATACTTACGTATTTATTTATATATGTATATAATCCTATGGTATACAAAATTTGTGTCAGAGAAGAAGATAATTTCTTGAAGTGAAGGCCTCTCTAATTCACTAGAAAGGGAATGAGTTGGTGTGGTGTGCTTTTTTGGGTTTTGTTTTGTTTTATTTTGAGTAGCTATCTTTGTCTCATTCTCCATGTATTTTTTTTTATTTTTATGAAGTAAACACATGTTTAGGAAGTATGAAAATGATTACTTTTCATTTTATGCAAAAGATAGATCTGAAAGCACGTAATGGTCTTACATAATTTGATTCTCAAATTTATATCCTCTGCAAAGTACTGATGGGAAAAAAGAAAATTTACAACCAAAGTAAATGAGCAATTTCCTCTGCAATGGATATCTATGATAAATCCTGGCTTTTGGAAGGTACTCTATGAGATTTTGGTATTAACAGTTTGAACAATGTTCTGCAACTGTCCACTAGCTGGATAAGAGAAAAGAAAAGAAGCAGTGCACAGTTGCATACTGAGTAAGAAAATAGAGGGAAAGAAAGCTGCACAAATTACAAATGTGTGGCTTGTGCCAATGTTTTGGTGAGAGTTTAAATGTATTATTGATCCCTAGCACAGACTTAGAACTTAGTTGTCAAACATTGTCTAGAATAATTATGTTAGGAAAAGTGCAAATTATTAAATGTTTCTAGCAGTTTGTAGATGTAGCCCATAAAAAACCTTCAGTGGTAATCTTTTTGACCTTTTACTTTACTAATTGCTTTAAACCTTTAGACTGAGATTTTATGTATTTTCCTTGTGTTTTTGGAAGAGGAGCTTAATATACTGCCCTTGTGTACTTAATTAGGCGCAATCAGCTTTTGTTATGCTTTGTAATATTACATAGCAATCAGCTGAAAGAGGAGGGAAATTGCGAGTAAACATGAATAAATAAGGAAGTGATTAGATTATATGAAAATTGTTTAGATTCTGGTGGAAGTTTCTGTAACCTGCTAATAGCAGTAAGTACAGTTTAATTGCTAATGCCAAAAAAGGAAGCTGAACATGGAAGGGAGTGAATCTTTCTACTTGTAACCACTCACAATTTTTTAAAATCTATCCATATGGGTCCACTTGGTCTGGACTTATAGGCGAGTTGGTCTCTAGCCAGATACTCCATCTCCTTGAGCTTGCACCTCTCTATAGAGCTTTAATGTTCCCCTGAAGAGTACTTTTTTTTTTTTTTTAACTCTCTAATTTAGATTTGGCAGTTGAAGCATGATGGCGATTGAATGTTTTGGGAATGAGCAATAAATAAAGCTTTAAAACTTCCATTGTTTTGTCTCTCAGTTGCTGTGCTATGCAGTTGCATAAGCATCCGTAGACTAATGTAGTGGAAATCAGATTGAATTGCATCTGCTAAGGTCACATTTTGGTTAAGATTTCTTTCCTTCCCTCCCTCCCCCCCCCCAAAATCTCCAACTATCCTCATTTGTGTCATAAATAGAGAAATATAAAGGAGGAGTGCTTTATTTTATGAGCCAGTGTTCAACAAGGAATTGGTTGAATGAAGAAGGTAGTTTGGGTAATTTGAACAACATACTTGTAATGAAACATGATTTTTCCCCACCCTGTTCCCTCCTCCAAATGAATACCATGTAATCCTCCTCTCTTCCTGCACCATGGTAACCTGTTGCTGGGCCTCTGCCTGTTTAATGTTTGTTATACATGTCAGATGGCTCTTTCAAGCTGTGCAACCACAATAAACCTCAGAGATTTGTGCATTTTCATCGAACCAGTCTAACAAGGCAAAAAGCTACTATCTTGTGGAAAACACAAGGTTATCTCCAAGGTGGTAGTGTGCTCTCCACCCCCCTGGAGGTGCTTTGAAGGCAGCAAAGGAGAGCATGTGGGGTTTTTTAGATTGTACGGAGTAAAGGAAGTTGGGTCACAGACTTACACCCAATAACCTGGTCCTGATACTGGGATTGTAACAAAGACAGGAGTTTGCAGAGTATAGAGGCAGGGCTGAGAGAAATCACACGTAGATCACTCTACAGGATGTTGACTTTGAATGTCTACATGAAAAACTGGAAGTTTCGTGGTTTGTTTTGTCTTCTGCTCTCTTGTGCAGCATAGTTTTTTTTTAATGTAGGTATCCAAAACCTGAAAAATTCTGAAATTACATTAAATCTGCAAAGCAATACACACAAAATAGTGTTCAACTAAAATAAGATCACAAAACTGGGCACATGCAAAATAACTTATACTCTGACAAGTAATCACTAAACTGTTTATCTGTAGATTCACCTGAAGAAACCCAGAAATACCCCTAAAAATGTAAAAATACATTTTATCTGATTCAGATGCAAGATCAAAACTGGAAATAACCAGCTTCCATCTTTATTATTCTCTGGAATACTCTAGTGTATTTATTCAACCCCCAAAAGGGGGTTAAGTATTGTTATTTTATTATTATTAAAAGTTTGGATTATGTTAGAAAATATTTGGATTCTGCAAAGTTTGTAAAATCATACTGGAAATTTCACAAAGTACTTTCTTGTAAAGCATCTGACCTTTTCTTCTTCTGATTGTGCTTTAACAACCATTCTTGTAATATTCTGGGAATGATCCTTCTTGTTTTATTTAGAAGCAGGAAATGCATCTAATTTTGAAGGGGTAATGATTACATTTTTTGAAATTTCAGAAACAGCTCAAATTAAGGTTTGACAGAGAATTTTTCTTTCTTTTTTTTTCCTTTCAAGACTCTAGTTCATTGGAAATGCAGATTAGAGTTTGAGAAAATGATGGCAGCAGAGGAATACAAACTGTCCTGCAATAGAGGGAGGATAGGTCAAATACAAGCTACTGCATTCCCTCATGCATTGTGCAGGCAAATGCAGCCTTCAACCTTCCCCTCCCTTTCTATCTCTCAACAGATACTACCCAAGGGCAGTGTATTCTCAATGCTTTGCTGTGTTTCTTCTTCAGCCAGCATTGCCTGTGCTTTCGTAGTTTGATTGTGGCATCTCTTCTGCTTTTAGCCACTGTGGACCACAGAGTGTTCTGAGCCTCTTGAGGTTAATTATATGTACAGTCATAAATCCTGCTAGAGACTAAAACTGCTTTGAGTTAAAAACTTTGGAATTTTTTTTTCTGACAAAAAAGCCATTGGCAAAAGAAGTGACAGTAAAACTTCATAAGTGTTTCATTCTAGCATGCGATGTGGATGCTTTTATTCTCAAAGGCAGCCATTTTGTGGTTTTCCTTTCAAAGGGACTAAGTGGAACAATATAAAGATGTACTCTTTGAAGTAAGCGGAGGGAGCTACTGGTCAGTAACTGCTTTTGGGTATTTTACCACTTGCTAACCTTATTCCTCAAGCCCATAAGCTTTGATAGCATACCATGCTTCATATTTGTTCAGGAGAAATTTTAATTTGTTTCACTGTCATGATATAGATTTGACCTCGGAAGGTTTTGCCACCTATGGGCTTGACACTTGTTTTGTTAGCACTACTTACTGGTGGTGACCGAGTGGGTTGGGTGAACGCTCCAGCTGTGTCAGTGAAGGACATCTGGTCACCTACGTGTCATAAAAGTCTGTTTAGTCTTAATTACTGAAATAATAGTGGTGAGGTGTAGGGCAGGAAAACAACAGGATTGTTAAGTGGGAAACATCTGATATGCTGTCAGGTTGAATTGATATTTCCTTTATTTCAAGACTAAATCAAAGTGGTATGCCCTGTAATTTTATCGTCTTTGTGCTTGATTATATATTTAAGGAAAGAATACATTATTCTCCTAATAGTTTCCACTGATTTTATATTCTTGTCTGTATATAGAAAGACCTGCAATAAATCAAGGGACCAATTAATTTTCACTTTGTGGTTTTAAAATTGCCTAGGAAAGATGGATTGATGGATAAAGGCCATCACCGTTAAACAGATGAGAAAAAAAGTCACTTTTAAAATTGATCCAAGGACTCAGAAAAGCTCCAGCTTTACTGTCTAAACTCTGTGCACATAAATAATAAGCTTTTGTTAAAGCCCCAAGGCTGCTAGGTAAAAACTGAAAATCCTGATAGACTGGTTATATAGTTGGCAGAATAGATGACTATTGACTTGGAACTGAAACATTTCAGCAGTCATTTTATTTTTCTTGAATTCAGAGGAAAAGCAAGTAAGTGACAAAAAATGTGCTATGACTATTTCTTTACATGTAAAAGGTTTTAACACTTTGAAAATGACTTTGAAGAATGCTAGTATCAGGTCTTACTTTATGGGTTGCTGGACTCTATAAAACCCTCACAGAGTTATATTTTTGTATTACTGTATTCAAAATCTTCTACCTTCTTTTTTCTTAGCTGAGAACCTTCCAGTTCAACATTAAGCAAAGTGATTAACATACTTCACAAGTTTTTTGTCCATTATCTTCTGTTGAGGGAGAGATTGGTGCCTTAAGAATAATGTACAATTTAATATTTTTGATTTTGGATGTATTTGTTTTACTTTAGCTGCATCTCAGGACAGTAAGGTCAAAGAATTTTTTTTTTAATGTATTAGAAAGTGGTGAAAAGTGTTGAGCTCTGCAGGGTGACTAACTGCCATCAGTTGACACCCTTGAAAACTTCGTGTTGTAACTCTAATTCTTCATGTATTCTGTCTCTTTTAGTTCAAGGTAAAATAGTGCTGAATACTGCTTCAGTGCAAGAAATTTGTAGATCTTGGTATGGATCCTGGGACAATCTAGAGCAATATAAATCCATGGCTTTTGTGTTGCAGATCTAAAATGAGAAAAAGTGGCAAAAATATAATTTAAAATCTCATTTAGATGCTGCTTTATGCTTATAGATGTGATCACAAACTGTGGAGCTTACTCAACATCCAGTAGTTAAGAGGTGGTTCTGCTTCTCTAGATGCCAACGCAGTTTTTTCAGCAGGCTTTACATAACAAGTGCCACGGGAATCCTCCAAGAAAGTCCCCAAAGAAGACAAAGTTAGTTCTCCTGCAGTCTGGGGCCATGATTGTACTGATTACCCTGCTTCCTCCTTGCAGGATGCTGGACATCATGACCTCATGGTCGCTGCAGCCAAGGCTGCCTCCTCACTTCACATCTCCAACCAGGCACTCCTTATTTGTTTGAGCTGCACATCATTCCTTGTTGGCTCTTCTATCACCTGTACCAGAAAGGTACTGGGAGTGTTTTCCAGGAACCTTCAGGAGTGTTTGTACTTTGCTGTGTGGCTTCTCCAGCAGATGTCAGGGTGGTTGAAACCCCCATAAGAACCAGGGCCTGTATCTGTGAGGCTCCCTGTTGTCTCTAAAAGGCCTCATCCACTTCCTCTTCCTGATCAGGTGGCTTATGACAGATAGCGACTGTGGCACCCTCCTTAGTCTGCACTTTTATGCTAGTCCAGAAACTCTTGAGTAGTTCATCATCCTCCCTAAACTCAAGCTCCATGCATTCCAGGAGTTCCTTTATGCAGAGGGCAGCTCCACCACCGTATCTTTCTGTCCTGTCTCTCCTGGAAGCATTGCATTACAATCATACAAGCCATCTGTCCCACCATGTCTCTGTAAACATGAAGGGATGAAGCCCTGTGACTGCACACAGATCTCCAAATCTTCCTGTTTATTCCCCATACTATGTGCACTGGTGTACAGGGCACTTCTGAGGTGTTTGAGTATGTTCATTTCCCAAGAGGGGTGCATAACTATTATATAAGATGTCTCTTTGCAAACTGGGAGTGGATCATGGAGCTATTTGTTTCCCTTGAATTACCACTGCCCTACTGCCTATTGCCAGAATCTTTTTAGTTCAGTGCTAGTACAGGATTCTGAATGATTCACTTTCAGTTGTGGATTTATACAGAAAATGTGGATGATCAGACCTTTTCCCCCACCATGTTCCTGTGATATAAAAGGTGACATTTTCTTCAGCATAAAACAGGAGGGCAAAGCTAAGCAATAGCAAAACTTTTCCTAAAAAATAAATGTTTTCCAAGTATCTACGGATATGGAGCTTCATTTAACATAAGTAACACCAAGGCAATCATTGACCTTTTAACTGGCTTTGAAGTACAGGATCTGAAACCAGTAGATTTCAGGCTGTCATTTTGAAAAGGTGAAGTTGGATTTAATTTACGTAATTAGCCTGCTTTTAATTTTGTTTCAGTTTTGACTGAAATAAATTTTGTCAGTGAAAACTGTATTTTTGATAATTTTTAGATTTTTCTAATGGAAAACATATTTGATTTGAGAAACTTGAGACAGATGTAAGCTCCCCTGCACTCTTTCCCTGTAAATTTTCCAAGCACTTGGAAATTAAAAAATTTTCCCCAAAAATCTGAGAATCTAAAGAGTCATCTATCAGAGATTATAGATTCTGATGCTCCACTCCCTCAGGTGTAATAGGCAAAGCATTCCTTCAGATGGTAATGATAAATCTGTATACCACCCTGCAACACAAGTCAAAATAAATGAAAGGAAATGGGATATTATTGTGTCCTACTTCAAGTCAACGTTAGAGATCCAGTTGAGCTTTGGCTTCTAGATCCTCACTTCTTTACGAGCGGGTCTTAAATGAACATGTACTTCTAGAGGAGAGGTAGAAATGAAATTTTACCCTAAATTCTTGCAACTCAAGAGTAAATATGAGGTGACCTGTAAAGCTAAAAGTTTCTGTCTTCTTTAAAGTGTTATGCTGTTGCCAGTTAACCAGATTTATACTGTTGGAAACGACAGCTGTTCTGTTCTACTACTTCCACAACTGAAATTTGTTTATTGTAATCATAGTTTCAGTTAAACTGAGATTTTTTTTTTATAATATTAATGCATAAAGGCAAATAATTTCCTTATCTTTATAAATAATAAAAAAATAAATATTAATTTTCCTTCCTGTCCCTTGTGTCCTGGAGGCAGGAGCAAAATAATTTAAAAATCTTTTATTTAAGTAGCAGAGAGACAGAACTTTGTTTACCTGCTTTTTTAGAAGTTATTTTTGCAGGCATTATGGCTATATCCGCAAACTGTTCATGTTTGCCTTTTCAGAATGTGATTATTGCTCATAAAAGCAGTTTTAATTGAATACTTATGTCATGAATGGCTTGTAGCATGCTTAAAACTACATGCTTCTATTTATATGACTACAGTTTATTTTTTAGAGCTCCCTATATAACAATACTGGGAAATTACTAAAGGATTTTTGCTATTCAGCTGGGTGATTTTAAAATATATTGCTGTTGTACTGGACTATTGGCATTGTTGCTTAGGAATAAAAAGTTAAGAAAATTATCTCTCCCCATTTTCAAACAAAGCCGCATCTAAAAAGGTCACAAAAGGAAACACACAGTTCAAATAATCTCTTTGCTGCATCTGAGATTAACTTGGACACAGATGGTTCAATTTATAGTTTGATCTGGCATAATATATGCATTTAACAAAATCCTGTTTTGTATTGCTTCTATAAACACTAACGTCTGATAAAAGCATTCTGGCTTTTCTGCCATCAACTTGAATCAGAAACCTCTGAGCCAGTGCTTAGAAAGTAGGAGTCTGACGTTCAGGAACCTAAATTAACTCTTTTAGCCTTTGGCTGCAAGTTTTCTTAGCCTTATCCCTGACTTTAAAAGGCCAATTCATTTATGGTTTTCTCAGTTTAAGCTGCTGTGGATAATTATTAGGCTTTGTTCTTGCTGCATTTAAAGATGAAATGATTTAATACTGTTTATTACAGCTCATTTCCGGGCCACACTGTAGTCAATAAATTTCTGAGATGCTATCTAAGAAATCACTGACATTGTTCATATACCAAAACTAAAATGTTTACCCCTCACTGCTGTTTGTCAAGCGTTAGCCCACTTGTCTGTAAAGGGAAATGGCTTTGGCATGATCAGGATCTTCATGGAAGCTCATGAACAAGCAGTCTTTGTCCTTTCTTTGTGGAAAGTTTCCACTTTACATGCAAATAGCATTATCTAAAAAAAGTAATTGCTTCCTTGGAATCACAGATTTCACTCAGAGATCAGCTGATTTTTTATATTCCACAGGTTAAGTTTTCTCACTTCTGATCATGTATTTTCCAGAAAATTCTGATCACAAGAAATGATATTAACTTTACTTTGGAAAATAATAAGTGTTAACTTTACTACTTTCCACCAATTATCCTGGAGAAGCTGGGCACAATAACCAGAATATCAGACAGATAATCAGTGAATTCTGAGAAAGTGGAGGATCATATCCAATGTCGTGAATTTATCTTCACAGTTGCTTTGGCATTGGTAATAAGGAGGTAAATAATGCTGTACAAGGAGGTTTTTATATGTTTATATGCCTGTCTGTGAAATTACTTCTGTTATTTCCAAAGTTGGAGGATTTAATTTTGCAAGCTTCTTAGTCTTTGTAGGTCAGTTCACCTTGGTGGTCATTACAAGGGTAGTAAGTGCAGAATTGTTCTTATATTCCCTTAACTAGGATATGACCATGGCATTTATGAAAATTGTTAAACAACAGTCATAGGTCTGAAGGGAAATGAAGGAAACAACAAATGAGTAACTAATGAAAGAATTATCATGGACTTGAAGATTAAAAGCTTGAATCTGGAAGTGACCGATTCATGGAGTGATATAATACCATGCTTGCTTAGATATACTTTGAGGGGGGCAGGGTGGAGAATAAAAGAAGGAAAAGCATTTCCCATGCTTGGCAAAGTGTAGAAGTACTACTTTTAGTAGTATACTTTTAGTGGTGCTCCACTACATTTGTATGAGGTTTGCTTGAAAGGCAAAACTAAAGGTAAAAAGTCCCACAACTTACTCCTGTATTGATGAGGCATGAGTTGAGTGACATTAACCCAGCTGGTTGGAACATGGTGCTTATCACACCAAGGTTCTGTGATGTTCCATCCCTGTATTGGCCAGTTACTTAACACTTGGACTTGTGGATCTCTTCAACTCAGAATATTCTGTGATTCTGTGAATTCACTGTCTGGCCTCCTTTAAAACTCCATTTATTCATCATTTTATGATAAGCTTTCTGAATTTCTCAGCCTCACAAAGGCAAGGGTAGTGCAGGCAGCAGCCTAGGCCCACTCAGTTCAAAGCTTTGAAGAAAGGTGGATGTTGGTAGTCTGCTATGCTGCTTGGAGGGCTTGGAATTAGTCCATCTGTCCACCTTCCTCATCTGTTTGCTCTGCCAAAGTCCAGATCCAGCTGTGGGCATGCACAACTGGTGTGATCGGTCCAGGCCCTGCATGTGAAGAGCTCAATTAACAGATGTGCAGACAGACATGCCTGGCAAGCTGACCAGGAGGAGGAATGACTTTGGAAGCTGAGACTGGAAAAGATGGTCTAAAAAGTTCCAGAAGTTTTATTAATAAATTTTGCTGATTTTTCTATGTAGCCTTTGAAAAATGAGGGTGGCCTTATATCTGAATTCGCCTTATATTTGAAGTCACTTTATATTTGGGTTGGTATGGTAGTTTTGGCTGGATCCATGAGAATGGCCAGAGTCTATAAGGATAAACCACAATGAGGTAGAGAAGAAAGCATTCAAAATTTGTTTTGGCAGAAATTGGTTAATTGACTCTGTTTAGCATTACACAAGACCTTAGCTTGGCTAACTTGCTATCTTTGTTTGATATGTAGCTTCCCAGAAGTAAATCTGGATGAAATGTCTTAGTATTGTTTAACTTGTTTTTACTTAGTGGAAGCACAAAAATTGTGCAATTGCATATATTGGACTGAAGAAATATATAAGTTTGCATTTTCCCATGAGACTTTTCCAGAAAGAAGAAAATTTACAGATAGAATCATAGGTTTTAGGTCCTATATTGAGGTAAATGGAACTATTTTGTTTGTTAGGCCCTGTCACTCCCAAAACTGGAGCACAGATTCAAATAGCAAAAGCTGAGGGTGATATGTTAATGTTTTATGAACATTGATACAAGAAGAACAACAAGTCAAGGCCTGTTGGAGGTTAGGAATTTTCCTTTTTTCCCTATTCTTTCTTTCAGGGAATTTTCTTCCATTTGTTGCCTAAAAGGTGGGAATGACTGATACTTAAGAGACCCAGGATGTGGCTGGGGGAAAGGTGCAGTTGGCTACCCTCCTAGATGGAGGGCTTTCCCTTGGGAAGGGCAGAGACACTGCGAGATTTTGGCTGGGGATCAGGGGAATGGGCTCAGCTCTGTGCTCTCTCTCGCTCTCAGGACCAGAGGGGAATGGCCGAGTTGCTATTACCACAGGCAGAATTCAATGCCACGAGGGAGTCCAGCCCCTTTACTGCTTCTCTGACAGTGAGTGAGCCTTTGCTCATAAGAGCAGCCACTGAACTGGGACCTTTTTTATTTTTCAACGCCTGATCTCACTGGAAACCATCATCTCAACCTCACTTGGGTGCTGCAGGGGAAAACCCAGGACCCCAACCCCTTCCCCTCTCCCACCAAGAGAGTGTCTCCCTGCTGTTGGAGGTGCCCAGCTGCCATTGTCCAGGCCCGCTCTTTTCTGCAGCTGCTCTGGGTCTTTGGCTACTCTTTGAGACCCTGTTCTGCCCAACCCCCTACTTCTCCTGCTGTGGCTGTGGAGTTTCTGCTACATTTCATTTCCCACCCTGGGTGTGCCCACCTCTGCTGTTCCAGCCTGCTGCTCCAATGTTCCTGCTTACAGCCCATTTCACCATCCAAAGGGGCACCAGGACTGGCTGCCCCCCGTGAGTTTGTAAAGGAAGCTCCTTCTCCATCTCTTCCCGCCGGCTGTGCCGCCATTCCCGTGTGCAGAGAGGCAGCTGGGCCCGCGCCACAGCGCCCCCTGCAGGCGCGGGGGAATCATCGCACCCGCCCTGCCCGGCCGGGAGCCACCAGCGCCCCTGGCGGCTGTGACCGGAACTGCTCCAAAGGGGAAAGTGCCCCACAGCCCCGAGAAGGCTGGCACTGCCTCTGGGGCCTGCTGGCTGTGGTTAATGCTGCAGCTGGGGTTGTTTGCCTTGCCACATATATACTAGTAAAGAACTGTTATTCCTTTCCAATACTGCATACACATTTCTGGTATTACATATGGTATTATATATGTAGTCCGATACATGGGGCCTGAAAGCCCCGTAATTTCAAGGTTGTATTAATTTGGAGGGAAGGAGGTCATATTTTCCATTCCAAGAGAGGTTCCCCCCTTCCTCGGCAGACACCTGTCTTTCAAACCAAGACAAGGCCCTCTTCAGTGTCTCAAACAGATTACTTGGTGCAAATAGCCCACATATTCTTCCAACTGCAGCAGCTGTTTTTAGATTTACATTAACTAATATCTCTTCGTTAGTTAGATTATTGAAATACATGTATTGAGGTTCATGACAGTATTTTCTGATTGTAAAAAGTCTTTTGTGGGGGAAGAATATGATTCTGAGCAGTCAAATGGGCTAAAAGTGTATATGGAAAACCTTGAAGATATAGGAGACTATAGGCTTAGAGATTCAACAATAATAAAATAATAATAAAATTTGACAATAATTTTCTTCTCATTAATATATTGTATAGTTTAACTTTGATACACAATAGACTTAAATAGGTTCAAAGTCTATTCTTCTTTCCAAATATAGGAATAAATCAATGAAGGCATTGAAATAATTTAAAGAATGTTAATGGTAGAAGGGGAAATTAACAGCAATTCTCTGTCTCAACATATAGCCCTAGAGGTAGTTTACAAAAATCATTCAGTCAACTCAGTTCATTTTTTAATGATATCTGTTAAAAATAGAGATGCACTATGTGAGTAAAAAAAAAAAAAACAGAAAAATTGGTTTTTGAAGTGGGCTATGGGCTTTTGGAGGTAGAGAGTGTAATAAAGAGATTATCAGAAAGTAATTCATTCGTGATTCAGTTTAAAAGACATAACTAGGGTATAATTCCTCTGGCCTGTCTTGTTACCATAGCTATGTAGAGAAATCAAAGAGTGGCCCTTGTGTCATGGATTTTTGTGGTATGAAGGAAAGTATTGGGTGATAAAATTTTCAGTTTCCAGGCCCATGGCAGTCAAGTGTTTTTCTGTTATTTTTTAATGGATCTCTACCCCTAGCCCCCCACACCCCCTTGCACCCACTACCCATTGCACTATGAACTTGCAAATCTTAAACTTTATGATTTTTACAAGCAGAAGGTGAGGAAGAAAGCAGTGCTGCTGGTCAGCATTATAAAGCTTTTAGCATTACCTTTTCAGTGAGTAGAAGTAGCTGTGTAGCGTTGTATGTATTGTAGATAGGCATCAATTATCAATCTGTTGCTATTGTGCTATAAAGCTGACCCAAGTCTTCGCCTAGATTATGCATTATTGACCCAGGTTTTTTTTTAATAAAATGCTCTATGTATTATAAAGAACTTTCATTAAAACTGAATGCAGTGATATAAGCATGGAATTCCTTATACAAATGAACAAACTGTTCTGGCAATACTCACTCTTGGTTGCAAACGTAAAGGTAATGAATGGCCACTATAGTCTATTTCCCATCTGATTTTAACAGTCTGTTTCTTTCTTATTTTCTAAAATGAGCCTCTGTTTAGCAAGTTTTTACTTTGGTAATTAATGAAGCACTATCATTTTCTAGTATACATCTGTGGAGCTCTTGGGATTGTTATTGTGCTGCCATGCTTAGGACAGCATCTTGAGTCAAAGCCAAAGACAGCTTTGAATCATTTGGTATCAAGGTACTAATGAGCTCTGCAGACATTTCAAGTACAGTTTTTCCATTTTCAACCAGGTGTGGTTTAATCCACTCTATTTTTCCCATAAGCAATGTGATGTCCAATATATAACTTTTCTCTCATACTCCAAAAAATGTTTCCAAAAGGCTAAAATCATGCTTTTTCCAATATGGAAGAGACTTTGCTGACTTCTCTTTTCCTAATGTTAGATTACTGTCCATTTCCACCCTGAAATTTGATGGCCTGAGAATATTTTTTCCTCACAATCTCAAATAATGAACTCTACTAGTTTGTAATTCTGATTTATGTGTATGTTTACTACTCTTAAAAACTGTTTATGAATCAAAGTAACAAAGCTATCTCTAGAAGGTTAATACTCAAGGGTAATTTCTAACTGCAGCTGAGAACAAATTATGTTCAGATACCAAAGAAAGAAATTACGGATTTAATACCATAGGGACAGCATTTAAGTAATTGTAAATGAATTTATCAGGAATTAATTCCTCTTGATTGATGTGCTAAATGGAAGCATGTAGCACATTTAAATGGCCTTGAATAAATCTTGGTAGTATTTTCTTCTGCTTCTTGAGAGAATGTGTCATGTTCTGCTGTTGATTTGTTTGCAGCCATATGTATTTAAATTGTAAACTTTGTCTGCTAACATCTCTGTGCACATATTACAAGAGTTCTGTTCTTTGCCCCAGTACCAGGAAAAAGGGCATGAGTTTTTACCTCAATATTTTTGACTCATTGCAATAAACATTATTCTGCCAGCTCAAATTGCCAGAAAATGTTGGCTCTGCTATTTAAAGCAGTTAGCAAGTTTTTTTCCAAACTGGTATATAGTCAATATCTTACCTTAGTTCAGCATGCCCTTTTTGGCCCATTTCTTTTCTTCAGAAAACATTCAAGCTACAGGTTTGCTTCCCTAAGATGTCACCCAAACTCATTCTATGGTTTTATTTCCCATGTGGCAGTTCTATGACATTTGTCATTGTAATCAGTCCAAGGGTGATGAAATTTGGGATTCGATTTTTCTCTTGGGGAAGTCCATAGGTTTACTTCAGATCAAAATTGTGGGCTTTCACGTGTCCTATGGGTATAAACAGATAATCCCACAAAGCACCTGCATCTGCTAAAAATACCTCATTGAAGCAATCAAGACAGCAAATCCTTTGATAGTGCAGTAAAGAGGATGGCTGTCCTGTGGATATTTCCTTGCAGATGTTTCCTTTAGTCCAGTCATTTGAAGGATTAAATGTAGCAGAGAAGTTCCTTTCATTCCTTTACTACCAGCCAAGGTGTCAATCTAAAATGACAAATGCTTCATTAAAAGGACTGCATGTACAGGTATCTTAAAGGTACTTGACAGTCTTCCTAAGGACTTCCATATGCCAAGAAATATATATATTTTAATCAACCAGCTGTCTTGAATAAAAGGAATTCCCACCCAAAGAAAAACAAACTCACATCATGATTTTGTGTTACTGCCGTCATTCATGAGGTTTTTCCCATAGATAAAAGGTACCTATATTGTAATTCAAGGTGACATATTTTTCTATTTTTCTTGTTCCTATTATCACTGATAACAGAATAACATGCTGTTTCTTTGGGTTTGGTTTTGTTTGGTTAACAGAAGCACAAGAAATTAACCACAAAATCTAAAAAGGGAAGTTTAAATGTATTTTTTATAGGAGCGGATCTGTAATAAAAACAATAAAACCCAGTGTTTAAGCTTTATAGAAATAATTTAATGACCAGCTGCAGCAATAAACACCTTTCCGTTTTGATTGGGTCTTAACTCCTCCATCCAGTGAGTAATTGCTCCATGAAAGACAAACACATTACATTATACCTTAAGTGTAACATCCTGTTTTAAAGATTCCACTAGTGTAGTTTAAATATTTTTGATCCTGTTCAGACTTTAAAAGGATATTTTGAGGATCCTCCATTTGTAGTTGCATATAATCATGACCAAGGCAATAACTGGCCAGTGTTTTGTTTCTCATATATAACTTTGGCCTTACTTGCATTTGTATTCTTCTCAGATAGAGAGTAATATTGTGGTGCCACAACTTTTTTCTTGGAACATGGAAACTAGAGGGTGGTATTTAAATTGTGGGGGAAATCAGAACTTCTTAGTAGTTATGTCACTGATTCCCATGCCGTATAGAGTATGCACTATTATTAAAGTCATAGTCATTTCAGTTAACAAAACAACCACTAACACAGTGATGTTATAATATTTTGGATATTAGCTAAATTTTAGCTCATGATCTAAGAGGGAAATAATGATAGTCAAATCTCTAATTTATCTACTCCTTTTCTTACACAATTAGGCTTCCTTTCCTGAGGCAGCATGAAAAAGGGACTTTGTGACACTAGCAGCAAGAAATCTGGAGTGCATTTGCCAAAGCAAAGGTTGTATCTGCATCAGAAACAGGATCTTCACTTGGGTTTTTTTTGAATGGCATTTTATTTCACTTTGTGTTGCCACCTCCACTTGAGAGCATTATCTTGAATTCCTTTACAGAATCACAGAAGGGTTGATGTTGAAAGGGATTTTTTGAGGTCTTCTGATCCAATCCCTGTGCTAAAGAAGGGTCACCTACAGTCAGTTTCTCCACGTAATGTCTTGGTGGATTTGAATATATCCATCAGAGGTCACAGTTTCCACATCCTGTGTCAATGCTCAGTCACTGTCACAATAAAAAAGTGTTTCTTGATGTTCAAACAGCACCTCCTCTTTGTACCTGTTGCCTCTTTTCTGTTACTGGCCATCACTGAAAAGAGCCCATTGTTCTCTTCTTTACATCTTTCCTTCAGGGATTTATATCCATTGATAACATTCACCCTGATATGACTTCTCTCCAGACTAAACAATTGCAGCACTCTCAACCTTTTCTTGTATGAGTGGTACTCCAGTCCCTTAATCATCAAAGCGATCCTTTGGTGGACCTGGTCTCAAATAGCTCCATATCAAATTTTATTTTATTTTATTTTATTTTATTTTATTTTATTTTATTTTATTTTATTTTATTTTATTTTATTTTATTTTATTTTATTTTATTTTATTTTATTTTATTTTATACCAAAACGTTTATTCTGAGATATGTGTCTTATGAAAAATCAGCACAATCTAGCAATTATTCCTTTAATGGTTCCTCTGATGCACCCATCCAGAGAAACAATAGATTCTTGAGTGGGAACAGGGTAGAAGTAAGTCTGGGGATCGTTTCTTCCCTTTCATTTTCTAGTATATTTTCATAAAATGGCCTGATTTGGAAGGGACCTTAAAGATCATCTAATTACAGCCTCCCACTGTGCACAGGTATACCTTGCACTAGACCAGCTTGATCTGAGTTCCATCCAGCCTGGTCTTGAACACCTCCAGGGATGTGCCATCCACAACTTCTCTGGGCAACCTGTTCCACTGCCTCACCACCCTCACAGTAAAGATTTTTTCCTAATGTTTAACATAAACCTACTCTCAGTTTTAAGACATTCTTCCTTGTTCTGTTACTATATGCTCTTGTAAAGCAGTCCTTCTCCATCTTTTTCTGTAGGTACTGGAGGGCAGCATTTACATCACCCAGAAGCTGCCTTATCTTCTCCAGGCTGAACAAATCAAATTCTCTCAGTCTTTCTTCATAAGAGAGGTGTTCCTATCCTCTAATCATCTTGGTGATCCTCCTCTGGACTTGCTCCAACAAGTCAATGTCCTTTCTGTGCTGGGGTCCCCAAACTGGACCCAGTACTCTGGGTGGGGTCTCACCAGGGAGGAGCAGAGGGACAGAATCCCCTCCCTTGCCTTGCTGGCTGCACTGCTTTGGATGCAGCCCAGGACACGTTTGTCTCTCTGGGCTGTGAGTGCCCATGGCTGGGTCATGTCCAGCCTCTCATCCACCTGCACCTCCAGCTCCTTCTCCCAAGGCTGCTCTCCATCTGCTCTTCCCCCAGCCTGTGTTGGTACTGGGGGTTGTCCAAGCCCAGGTGCAGCACCTGGCGCTTAGTCTTGTTGAACTTCCTGAGATTCCCATTGGCCCACTTGAGCTTGTCCAAATCCCTCTGGATGGCATCCTGTCCCTCAAGTGTCACTCAGCTTGGTGTCCTTGCCAAATTTGCTGGGGGTGCACTGGATCCCTTTGTCTGTGTCATTAATGAAGATATCAAATAGCACTGGTGCCAGTACAGACCCCTCATGGACACCACTTGTCACTGATGTCCTCTGGGGCTCTGAGCCATTGGCCTCTACCCTCTGGATGTGACTGTTTCAAGTAAGTGACATGTCAGTCATTAATGCATGCTCCTTTGCTAAGCCAGTAGTCTACTTGCTTGCTGGGTTTTCTGATAGCCACTCCATAACCCAGAGCGAGTGGAACTTGAAATATATGTTTTAGAACTCAGAGAAATGAGGTGCTAATATCAAGATCTGTAGCAGCTGGCTGACAGCATCCTGCTGAAAGCAAGGAGCCAATCTTGTAGAGTAAGATCTATTGGTTGACTAATTTAAATTGCAACTAGGTGAAATTAACTGTGTTAAGACTTGTGTAGTCTATAGTAAAGGTAATGTAAATATTGGATTCTTTATGCCTCGAGGTACAAGGTTTTGGGAGCCAAAATCAAACATTAGGTTGAACAATCTTTATCATTAGGCTTTAGAAATTGTTGTAAATTTATAGTTGTTAGCACCTAGTGACACAGGTATTGCATTGTTTTCTGCTTTATCCAGAAGAGCCAATTAGGCCATACAAACATGAATTGAGATGTTTAATTTGACTGTTCATTTACGTATTCAAATAGGAAAACCTCAATCAAAGATTTAAATGATGTTAAAGACAATGGGTTAAACTATTTCTTGTCATTCTCTTGTGTTTGGTGACAAATCTGTCTGCATTTGAGTCAAGTACAATAGTGAACTACTCAGCTTTAGTACTTCTCAAGGGAATAGCTGTCAGATATTTAGCTACTTCTTAAAAGCACAAACTCCTTGTTGTTAACAGCTGTTTATTGGTTCCCATCACAAGTGCAACATTATTAGGGATTTCTAAAAAGGGGAGCAACCTGAAACTTTCATTTATAACAGTGGAAACATGTAGTTTAAATATGCATACAAGAAGATGGAAAACAACCAAAAATGCAATAAAAGTGATAAAAAATCAATAGAAAAATATTTGAAGTCAAACAAAAATAATTTAAGGTCAAGACATCTGGTAAAATTCTTTCAAACTTTCCATTTTTTTGGAAGAGGATTGTTTAAATATTATTTAGATAAAATTTTTTCAAGATTTGGTGGATGAAATATGAAAATATGGTATCTTTTTGTGGTGGCAAAGGCAAATTCTATCTAAAACTTATGTCTTCCATTACTTATGTGCTAGTTTGTAGATATCTTTATTTGTACTTCTCTATTTTCCATAGAGATCAAAACAGTAAAACCAATCTAAAACAGTGTATGTGCAATCTTATCATATTATGAACTTTATAATCTGAATCCATGTAGTTAGAGATCAGCAAGACCTGCATGAGATAGCATGCATAGCAAGTGGGACTCCACGTGTTTCATCCTCTAATCACCCAGTTTAGCTCTTGATGTTCTAGTATGAAAGTGTGCCTGTGCAGACAGCATAATGTTAGGAGACCAATTCACTGAAATTTGATATACATTTGCATTACCAGCACAAATGATCCTGCAGGATATATTATCCTCTGTCAAAGCTGGGTTGAAATAGGTTTTTCATGTTCAGTTTTCATCATGTTATGTGTTAGATCTTAGACCTTTAGGATTATATCTTGTTTTTCAGACTTTTCCTTGAAAGTGTTCTGTTTCAGTCTGATTTTTTTATATATCTTTCCCCTTTCAATTGCTGTATAATGTAAAAAATCAGCTAGTTTCAAATTAACAAAACCCATAAGACCTATGTTAGAATTTTAACCATTGCAGAGAAGACTTTAGTTTAATATATGTTCATGTTTACATGCACCATAAGTATTTTGATCCTTGTTATTATTCTTTTCTCGGGTGGTAGTAATTTTTCTGCCTTACATATATTTTGCACAGGGTATTAAGAACAATATACCATCGATAAAGTGCTTTTTAAGTTCAAGTATTTCAGTAGTTCTCATTACTATAGACATGCCTGAACTTTTATCCATTGATTATTCCTGTGCAAAGTCTTGGTGGAATCATCCATTTCATAGTACACAGTGACAGCAGTGCAAAAACATTTGTAGCTTTTGAACTTATATGGAAAAACTGCTAAAGATAAATGCTCATCACATCAAGAATTCTTTTAAGTACTGCACAGATAAGTTGAAAATATAAATTGATAGCAATCAGTTTAGAGAGCTTTCAGGATAACTTCTATTTGCCCATTTTAATATTAGCTACCCCCAGTGTAGAGTGTGACAGGGCTGCATGTGAGCCAGCTTGTTGCCTGCCCCCAAAGCAACTGGTGAAAGACTGGCCCAGTTCCCTGAGGCTTTCCTGGGAATCCTCAGGAAGCCAGGAGGAATAAAAAGATCACATAATCTTGCAGTTCCCAACTTCCGGGGAAGTGGGGGCAGAAAAACAACCCAACAAATGCCTGATAGTTTCTGACTTTGTCCAGGACTGTGGGTGTCCTTTTCCCTCCACTGTTTATTTACAGTAAAACTCAATAAAACTCAAATGTAGCTTAGGAAGTGGGCCAGTTACTGCTGTATTGAAGAATATTATTAGTCCATCTGATGGTTTGAAGGCAGACAACCCCCTCTCCTCCTTCCTTCCCTTCATAATGCACCTGGCCAGTTGTGCAATGCTACCCAAGGAACAGCTGCTAACAATGAGGAAATTGTGCTCATAAGAAGTAGCACAGGATCTGATGGTTATTATCTGGGGAAAAACTGAAGCACTAGGGACTTGTTTCTTGCCAGGATTTTTTCCCTCAATTGAAAAAGTTGACTCTGTGTTGAATTAAACACTTTTTATCTTCTCTGTTTATGACTTTGTGGAACTGGTTTCTTTAGAGGTACTCCATTTCCTCGTCATTTCCTCTTCCCCTTCTCCTTTTCCCTCTCCTGCTCCCTCCTTCATAATCCATCTGGGAGGATTAAGGATTTTACAACTGAAAAATATCTATGCTTTGGGATAGCTATTTATAGTATGATGGGTAACTTTTCCTAGCAGTAATGTTTGTCTGCATTAATGTTACCATATATGTGTACATGAGTATATGGATAAGAATTAGCATTTGGAGTGCACTTTACAGAGAGTGTGTGTATGTAGCAAGTATCTCACATAGCCTCTCAAGGCATTCCCATTTACTGGTTGTCCATCCTGCAAACATGTCCTAGTGCTTTTAAAAAATCCCAAAAAACAAAAAATCACAAGAAAACCTAACACACCAAATAGAGAGGCAAGACTTCAGGCATTGTTGAAGTTTAGCTTATAACATAAACAATTCCATCTACAAAGGGAAGTTAGTTCTTTGGGCTTGAGAAAATTAACAGAAACTCCTAAACTCTGCTCTTCTAGTTTGAGAAAGTCTGCCATTCTTCACAACCTGAATTAGGCATTTCCCTCTGAAGAGCAGTTGAAAGGATCAATATAAATAATGAACTTAATGAATAATTTTCTCTGATATCTATGAAATTTGTTCATTGAGTCATGTCTTCAGTCTGGTAGAGTCCTTTTAGTATACAAATTCAATTCAGAGTGGCTAGGCAGGAGTTTTAGAAGTAACTAGCAGTATTTTTGTCACAGTATTTTAGAATCACGTTAAATATAACTCATTTTCTTAGTTCTTCATCTTAAAATAGTCCACAGACCCCATCCAACAGAAAGCTGCAAAAAAAAATACAGTGACATGACATCTCTTCTCACTTTTTTCCACAATGAGGAAGAAAGGAGAGTATTTGTGATGTTCTGAAGCTAGTGGGTGAGGCACCACTGAATGGATGTCAAGCATGTGGACAGCCTTTTCCTGAAGATCTTGATGCTGTGCTTATAAGAATTTCAGTGAATTTGCTTGTTCTTGTGACTTGTGAACCTGAATGTAGCCAGTCCTGAAACAACTGTGAACACTTTACTTGGAAATTTGTACTGAATCTGACATTTTTAGTCATAATTACGGCTGCTCTTTCACAATATCTGAAAGTGTTCCTTACAAAAAGCAGACTTCCTTGGAATACCTCCAGATGCCTTCAGAATTGGAATTTCTGATCAGATCAGCAGAATCCATGAGTATCTTGCTGTGACCAAGGAAGCAAGAAAACCTGAAATTAAGCATCCCAAGCCTTTCTCTGTTGTGATTTAGGCCAGTCACAGAGAAAGCATTTGAAGCCTTGAGGAAGTTCTGGCTTACCACATAGCTGATGAAAAGTAATGAGACCATCTGGCCTTCATAATAACTGAAATCATCTATGCCAGCTTCGGAGATGACAACATTCCATCATTCCTAAGCATGCCTAGATAATTTTGGACAAGTGTACATTCCATGCCAATGCCCTCATAAATTATACCTGTGCTTTTTCCTATCTCATCTCATGTTCTGTCTCTTTGTTTTAGCAAGATTGCAGAGCAGATGATGGGAGCTGTAGTATCCTGGTCACTCTCTCTAGTATCCTGATTCTCTAAGAACATGTATACCATGAGATGAAAGAAACTATATAAGTTCCAAGTGATGTCAACTTCTTGTTGTTAATGTCGCTTCAGCGTTTCACAGTGAATGTACAGCCTATGCAAGGTAGAAATACAATGTACATTCACTCTTCTATGAGGTATAACATAGCATTTCAAAGGCTATACCCTTTACCTCACCTGGATATCTTTATTCCTCTTTATTATCCAGGACTTCTGAAAGCAGTTGAACTCCACAGAGGTGATGCTGTACAATTCAAGCTTGCAGTGAGATTTAAATGCAATGTATTTTCCTTAAAATATTATTTATTAATGCTAATATGCTTGCATTTTAATTATTTCAAGATAGTCTGGAATTCCAGACTAGATTATTTGATTTTTTTCTAATGGAATAATCTTTGTCGATCTCCACTTTGGAATTTTTCAGTCAGAATCCAGTCTGCTAATACTGAGGTAAATGCAGCTGTTGTTTTCATATGCATCCTAATATAGATAGATACATTTTTTTCCCCCAACAATGTTTATTTTGCCTACCAAAAATTGGAAGAGGTTTTTTTTTTCTGTCACAGCAGAGCAAAACACATTTGAAGAAAAGGGAGAAGGTTACTATGAAAGACTTCAGCAGAACAGATTTTTGGTTTTGCAAACAAACCACTGCTTAAAAAATTTTTAGGCACTTGTCAAGACATGACATGGTCAGCATCCATGCTGAAGGATTAATCTCAAGATTATATTCTGTGATAAATGTATGTCAATTTCCAAAATTTCCTGTATGGAGAATGGAAATAATTTGGCATTATCAAATAACAGCTAGTCCTAACTTTGCATAATTCATGATTTTTATGATGTGGTGTTCTTCAAACATGAATCATTATTTTGTTTTGAGTATTCCTACTTGAAAATTTTTATACTTCATGGTTCATTCCTATTGCTGTTTAAGATTCTGTACTAGCTTTTCTGATCATAATTTCCTCAAGGATTCTTGTTAAGTATGTATTAGGGTTGGGCATATTTTATTATGTCATATAGAGGCATGTTTACATATGCAAACTCACAAGCCATTATTGCTCATGCAGTTAGATCCACTGAAGTAAAGAAGAACATTTATCTGAATAGAGGCATGCAAAACAAACTCCCAAACATCCCAAGGTATGAAATTTAATCTTGTTAGCATAAATCTGGTTTGGGACTGCATGAGAGAACCTGCATGCATCTGTTTAATCCCGGGGGTTTTTACATCATTTCTCTGAATTAAGTTAATATGATCCACACTTTCCCCCTCTCCCATGTTTCTTTTGAATCATGGGAAAGTTTAAGATGTTACTTGTGATACATTTAAAAGATCAATCCACAGCAAGTCTTCTGAATGAAGTTTATTTTACAGTATACTTCAGAACATAAATAATAATAAACAAATAAAAATAAACACAATAATACAAACAAATCTATTCGAGCATGGGGAAAATAAACAAACCTATTCAAGTATCATTGTTAAAACAACTTGATTATGTGGTCCCTTCAATAAATTGATGATTTTCAAAAAGTGAGAAGAATAAGTGAGGCAGGCTGGGAACCTGATAAGACACACCATCCCTTACTTTGTTTCCTGACGCATCTCATTAAGAATTATTTTTAATACCAAGAAGTTTAAGAGTTTTAGCTGTTCAGTCTGACGATTTCAGAATTACTCTAACAATGTATACTTGGTTGTCATTTGTGCATGTATTCAATCTCAGATTGCAAGGCTACAAAATTCCTTTTGCAAGGAAGCAGTTGAGATGCCTCCCAACGTGTACTGCTGGCACCTCACACACAAACAGCTGTCTAGGAGACCTCCCTGTCCCTTCTATTTCCACTCCTGGCTTTGCCCATCTGATCTGGCTGAGGCCTGGAAACAAACTGAATTCTCCCTATGATCTGCTACAGCAAAAGAGAGGTAAAAGATTAATCTCCACAGGCTCTCTTGCACTGCCCCAGTATCTGCCTGCTCCCTTTAGAGCTGCTCTGGCCTCAGGGTCATGATTTTGAAGGCTGCTCAGGGTAGTTGAATAATGTGAATTGAATTCTACCCCTAGCTTTCCCTTTGTAGCATGATCATCAAGCTAAAATAATTTAAATTCTTAGAGTCAGTCTTTAAAATCATATTTCTCACTCCTCCCTGATATGTTCCTTCAAGAAAGAGAGCATAGGGAATTATATCTAAGAGGGCAATTTTAGATTTTTCTCCTTTCATTACTTGCTACTTAGAAGTAAAAGCACAAACAGTGACATTCTGTTAAATAGCTTGGAAAGCTTTTGACACTTTTATTTCAAGCAAGACTACAGAAGTAAAGCATCATGCAAATCATTCAACGCTATGAATTTGTAACAAAATTCAGAATGACATCTTACTCTTTATAGGCTTCATTTTTATAATTTTTTAGGATTCAGTATTGTGATATTTCAAAGACATTTAAATACACAGAGAAGCCTTTGTTTTGGCATGAGAGGACAATAAAAATGGTAATATATTGGCAAATAAATGAATACTAAATTACATAGAGACAAGAGTTTGCCATTCAAAGGCATTCAGAATTTTTAAAATTAATCACAGAATCACAGCATGAGTAAAATTAGAAGGGACCACAGTGGATCATCTGGTCCAACCTCCCTGCTTAAGCAAGGTCATCTCAGAGGACATGGCACAGAAATGTGTCCAGACCATTCTTGAATATCTCTAGTGAGGGAGACTCCACAACCTCTCTGGGCAATCTGTTCTAGTGCTCAGTCATCCACACAGTAAAGAATTTCGTCCTTATGTTCACGTGGAATTTCCTGTGCCTCAGTCTCTGTCTGTTGCCTCTTATCCTGTTGCTTGGTACCATCAAGAAGAGCTTGGCTTCATCCTCTTGACATCCTCCCTTCAGGGACTTATAGACCTTAATGAGGTCCCCTTTTAATTGTCTCTCTTAAGGCTGAACAGGCAGACCTCCCTCAGCCTGTCCTAATAAGAGAGATGTTCCAGACTCTTATCCATCTTCATTGCTCTCCACTGGACCTGCTCCAGGAGCTCCCTGTCATTCTTGTCCTGAGGAGCCCAGAACCAGACACAGCACTCCAGATGTGGCCTCACCTGTGCTGAGGAGAGGGTCAGGATCACCTCCTCCACCTGCTGGCCTTGCTCTTCCCAATGCACCCCAGGATCCCATTGGCTGCCTTGGCCACAGGGGCTCACTGCTGGCTCATGGACAGCTTGTTCTCCACCAGGACCCACAGGTCCTTCTCCACAGAGCTGCTTTCCAGCAGTTTGGCCTCCAGCCTGTGCTGGTGCAGGGGGTTATTCTTCCCCAGGTGCAGGACCCTGCAATTGC
Organism: Sturnus vulgaris; assembly: GCF_052056855.1. Taxonomy (NCBI): domain Eukaryota; kingdom Metazoa; phylum Chordata; class Aves; order Passeriformes; family Sturnidae; genus Sturnus; species Sturnus vulgaris. The sequence goes on along the minus strand of NC_142243.1, from coordinate 59,415,678 downwards.
CTTTGCTGAATTCCAGGGAGAGAAGGTAGTTAACCAATAGGTGTTCTATTGCTGAGAATTCAAATTAGAGCAGTCTATCTCTTCACATTGCAATATAGGTCTGAATTGAAAATTATATAGTCTTTAAAATAAAATTTGGTCTGCTTCGGCCTCTAAATTATCAACTTATTTGTGATCACATGCTTTTTTAATGTGTGGTCATCCCAAAGTTGTATACACAGAATGGATTTAGAACTCTGTGTGCTCATATTTCCATGTATGTATATATTTCATTTATTGAATAATATTCTGTGATACTGGAAGTGCCTGTAATTGTGAAACTATGGCAGCATGTGGTCAGCCCTTTACACTGTTTCTAACAGGCCACACACTGAAAACCCACTGCTGTATGACAATAATAAAAAACATTAAACATTTACTTCCTGGTTTTTTAGGGGCCAAGTGTATTAATGTAGCTACAGCCCTTTTTCTTGAGGTCAGTTATTGGATAGTCATTAGTGACTCCAAGAAATGACTGATGTTTTTGAGTTTTAAATATCACTACTTGCTGCAGTGAAAGACTTACTAATACACTCATCACTACAGTATTCCATGGGGAATTATGCATACAGAGGTTATTTGATCAGTGTCAAATTTTCATGGATAATCTATGTATTCATTTAGAAGAGAAGATGTTCTCAGACACAATTCTAAGGCATGAAGCATGTCAAAACAAGCTTCATTTATTTGCTGAGTACCCAGATTCAGTGTTTAGAAGTGTGATTTCATTACTCCCTTGTACATTGCATGGTCTCACAGTCCTTGACTGGGTAAAAATATAAATTAAGTAGCAAGATGTACAAACTTCAGGGTATCGTCAAAGCCTGGAGAAAACCAAACATGTTCAAACAGGAAGAGTTTTACTGTAGGCAAAATTCAAATGTTACATCAGCTGTAATGCTCTTGAGGCTGAAAAATATAATTTAAAAGTGAATTGGTGTCTGGGGACTGATTCTGGGGAGTTGTCCTCTCTCTAAGTTGTGTTCTAGTGTGGTGTGACCATTTAGGGCTGTTCTCATATATTAGTACTTGGCATTTGAAGACATAGCTTTTATATTTGTACGAGTATTTACTAGATGTTCTTTTTCACACTACTTTGAGATTCATACCTGTTCTTGAATTGGCAAGACATCTTAGGTGATTTTTTCAAACTAAGTTGCAAAACATCTGCATGTTAAGTTTTCGCATTCTTACCCAGGGCACAGATTATTCCTGTCACCGTATGTCTTGACAGAAAAGGAATAGTAAGTCAGCCACTTGCTCATGTTGTGAGAAAAGAACACTCAGAGCATCTCCCTTATTGTTGAAAGAAATAAGTCCTCTCTTGTTCCATGAAATTGGAACTTTTTTTCAGCTTTAAAATTTACAAAATAAAGTGCCTCTGGAGTTTTTCACAGCAAAACAGTGATTTTGGTGGGATTTGAAAGGATGCAGTAATTTGTCCAACTTTCACATGCCTTTGTCCCACAAGTCAGAAAAACTTCTCTCCAAACATTGCAGTAGCTTTGCCAGATGAAGTCTTCATTGACCAACACTGCTAAAAAGGCAATACTTGGGAATGAGGCTCCTCTGCGTAAAAAGTCAGAAGCTCAGTTCCATTTAGTTATATCAGAAAGGCCTTTTCTCTTTGACCATCTCTTTTGGTTCCGTTCCTGAATGTATTTTTTTTTCCGGAATATTGCTTCCATGTGGTTTCTCTGCTGAGTTTCTTTTCCACTTGATTTCAAGCTCCTAATCTGCAGATTGATGATCCATGATGAAATGTCTTTGTGGTTGTGAATTGTCTAATGCCCTAGTTTTCTTTAACAGAAAAAAAGAGAGAAAAAAAAAAGGAAAAAAAAGTAACTAGTTGTATTACAAACTGCAGTTTCATTGTATATTTTCCAGAAGCATTTTGATTGCTAAGAATGCAGCCAGGCAGGGCAATAGATGCAAGATGAAGAGTTTAAAAATGAGTGGAGTTCTGTAAAATGATCCATGAGATCTGCTGCTCTCTGTGTATTAGTGCATGTGACAGCGTTCCAGCTGGTCTGATTCTATGACATTTCCCTGATTTTGGTCTCATCTCCCAAGACTGATGGGTCCTGATTCTTGCCCTCTCTCTTCTCCATGCATTGCCTAAACAGTAATTGCTTTTCTTATACACTACCAGCGTACATGAACTATTAGCTTTTTCTTGTTTAAAGCAATGGTGGCCATTCTTGCTCTGAAATGACATCTCAGTGTGCTCCTCTGCTCTTTTCAGTCTGCTTGAAATGTTTTGTGTGTCTTGCATGAAACCAAACAATTCTTTTGATACTTGACCCCACAGATTACTGACAGCCCGCTTCTCCCTTATTTCTGATGCTATGTAACACTATCCTGCTCAAAAAAAATTCTGTTTAAAATAACATGATCCAGGAATTTAGCACGAATCCTGCAACACATAGCCATGCTAAGTAGTATTCTGTTTCACAAGTGGTCCCTTTGAAGTTGGTTGAGTTACACATGCTTACATCATGTCTGAACTTGGTCCACTGTGTTTACAACATGCGTATTTGATATTGCACAGTGGGTGTACATAACTTAAAAAATAATAAAACTTTTATTACTTTTGAGTAGTGTGCACATTAAAGAACAGATTTTCATTTGCATCGAGGGTCTTTGTGCTCCTTTGGCTACGCAAAAGGCCTTAAAACTGGCATAAATTCCATTAAAGACCAGTGGAAAAATCCCTTTTCACAGCCAATGCTGTGTAAAATGGTGCTGCATGTAAACCAAAATGGAGCCCTTTCCAAAGGAGATTTTTTTAATTTCAAGGCACTATTTTCACTTTTTTGTTCTATTCTCCTGTAATAAAAATACTATAGAATTAATCACCGCAACTTTTTTCCTTACTTTTAATGTACCATCTTGTAGTAAACCTTCTATGATTAGCAGTTGACCTTTTCTATCCTTGTGAGTTTCAATCACTTTTTCTATTTACCTACAAGCAATGTTCAGTATAAACACTGAAAAGGCTGTTTGTTTCTTGAATTACCTCAAAGAAGCAAAACCAAAAATGATTAAACCAAGAACATAATGCTAATAGGATTTTTTTTTTTTAATTTTATTTTTTATTTCTGGTTCCCAGCTTGGGAAAGGAAGGAAATGCATAAATACATGTTTTTGAAGAACATTGAGGTAGCTTTTTATGTCTACACCTTCTCAAATCTATGCTTTGTTTTTAAGCTTCAGTTCTGGTCCATATGCATAAAACAACAATTTAAGCAGCTACAAAAATAATCTACTGAAGCTTTGGGAATATGGACAGTCTGTGTTGATGGGTAAAAGCTCAACAACATGTTGGGCCACAACAACTTCTTGTATAGCTCCAGACTGGGAGAAGAGTGGCTGGAAAGCTGCCCAGTGGAAAAAGAGCTGGTGGTGCTGGTTGTCAGCAGCTGAACATGAGTCAGCTATGCCCAGGTGGCCAAGAAGGCCAATGGCATCCTGACCTATATCAGGAATAGTGACTTCCTGGCCAACAGGACCGGGAAAGTGATTGTCCCCCCTAACTCAGCCTCTTGGTGGGGCTGCACCTCAAATCCTGTGTCCAGTTTTGGGCCTCTTATTGCAAGAAAGACATGGAGGTGGCAGAGAAAGCCCAGAGAATGGCAATGGAGCTGGGGAAGGGTCTGAAGCACAAGTCTGATAAGGAGTGGCTGAGGGAGCTGGTGTTTAGCCTGGAGAAAAGGAGACTGAAGGGGGACCTTATCACTCTCTACAAGTACCTGAAAGGAGGTTGTAGTGAGGTGGGGGTCAACTTCTTCTCCCAGGTAACAAGTGCCAGGATGAGAGGAGATGGTCTTAAAGTGAACCAGGGACGGTTTGGATTGGATATTGGAAATAATTTCTTCACTGAATGGGTATCCAGGCATTGGAACCAGCTTCCCAGAGAAATGGTAGAAACACTGTCCCTGGAAGCATTCAAAAACATGTGGATGTGGTACTTGGGGATTTAGTTTAGTGGTGAACCTGGTGGTTCTGGGATCATGATTGGACTCAGTGATCTTAGAAGTCTTTTCCAACCTTAACAATTCTATGATTCAGCTTCTACAGAAAAAATAATAAACAGCTAGAAGTAGTGCAAGTGTATTAGTTTTTACCTGGTAAAGAAGTATTGCCTCTTGAAAATGACATTGTATTTGAAACACCAGATAAGAACCTGTGGTATCTGGATCCATTCCTTGACTGCAGCACATTCATTGTTTGACTCTTGGTAATTCATTTAGTCTCTGTTCACCTCTCTATGGTCTGTCAGCCTGCCTGCCCAATTGTCTGTTAATCCTTCTGCCTTGTAGAGGTATGACAATTACTACACTTATGCTTGGTGTACAGGATTCTACCTAATACCTGTAGGGATTTTCTAGAGTGGGAAAAAATGCTTTATGTTACTGTCAGTCTTCCCTGACTTTTCACGTTATTCTCCCCACCACAGAAAAACAAAATGGCTGTTGCAAATCTTAAGTGAGAGCCCCTGCATGTGAAAGTAGTATGTATCTGTACAACCATGTTCGAAGATCTTTTAGTAGAGAGATTTCCTGCCTTGACACAGAATATTTTGTTTCTGCTGTATAGAATATTTATCCATACACAGCTAGTTTACAGCTTTTCTATATGGTTCCTGAATACATCCTTCTCATCTTCCTTATTCTTTTTTAACTGGGAAAATAGGCAGTGTATTGGAAATTTTTCTTTATGTGCTGTAGGCTACACTTAAACATTGAGGTCTCAGTAATTTATGTTTTTAATGGATAGGGGTTTTTCCTTTTGGGTCATTTTCACAGAGAAACCTAGGTTGTCCAAACATATTCTGAAATACGTTGGGGGATTATGGTTTCAACACATGCATGCCTAGGGCCAAAGTATGAGTAACATGAAATTTTTTGTTCCATTCCATGAACAAACCACTGTTTTGTGGTGTAATACAAAACATATCTAGGCAGTTTAGATCACTATCAGGCATTACAACGTTAGGTTTTCTATTTATGTGACTACCCAAAGCTCATTAGAAACTCATTTTGTAGCTCTAGGGAAGTAAGAATAAAAAGCAGTGAAAAATAGTACATTGTATTTTGTTCTAATTATACTCTATTTACTGTACTTACTAATATATATCAAGTGTATAATTTTATAGTTGCTGAGCCCAACTTCCAAAACTTGTGAAGTCCAGGATTGTTCATAAAACTGTTGTGCATGCAGCTTAACTGTGCAACTTTGATTGGACAAACTAGCTTATTGTGCATGCAGGCAGACTGTTAATTGCTGGTGCCTTCATGTAATATGAATGTCCTTGAAGTGTGGTGTTCTCCAGTTCCTCCTCTTCACCTGCTCTTAGGCCTACAAGGAAAGTTGGTGGTTGCCAAGCCCAAAGGGATTATCAAGAGGAGACAGATCTGAAATATCAGAAAACACTTGCAAATACATGAGCTCAGATTCTGGGTGTGGGTTTTCACTATTCAGGTCTACACTGTAACTGCTGATGTGAATCTCTTTATAAAAATCACACCAGTGCTCTCCTTTCATGCAGTCAGAGAGGTTTCACATCTCCATCAGGCTAAACTTGTGCATGTGGGAAGAATCTGATGTGTTGACATAAGGTATTAATGTATGAGAATGTGATAGACAGTAGAGCAAGGAAGGGGGGCAGGACATCTCCTTTTTAAGGGACAGTATTTTTAATTGCTTCTTACTGTATTGTCAAGTTTTTCTTTTAAACTGCAACTCTGAGCCCCCTCTGTCATATTAGTCTCACCTTGTAATTAAAGGATAAATACAGCACAGACAAGTACTAAAGATTCCCCAGTTAAAGCAGAGAGTGGGAAAATAAATCCATTAGCCAACAGATAAAAACAAGTTTTGGGCAACTTAGTTAAAACCCAATTATAATCTTCATGCTGTTGCCCCTCACCCAGAATGCCTTTTTGAAATAAAAGGAGAAGCTGAATAAACCAAACCAAAAATGAGTGTTTACTTTTTTTTTTTTTAATGTAAAAGGAACCATTTCCTCAATAATAAAAAGCTTATCTGTGTGTGCATTAATGGATTAGGAGCACACTTCACAGGTGCTGTAATACACAGGCCTGAAGTACACTCAAGGCATACACTGAATCCTAGTGAGGCACACTCAGTCATGGCTCAGTATATTAGAAGAGCATATTTAACAACGTTCTACGTTATATATAACACGGTTTAAAATAAGACATGTAAGCTTGTTGTTCTAACAGAACATATGTTTTAGAAGAAAAGCTGTGCATGAAAGTGTTCTCTAAAATTCAGATAGAAGAATCCTTTCTTCATGCTCTCAGTGTAATATATTACAGCAATAAAAGGAAAGGACTATGATGTAGACTGAAAAAACATGCCTGTTACACAAAATAAATGCCAATTTATTAGTCTGTCTTCTTGTGTATTTCGGTGCCCATACACCCACATATAGTGAAAAGATGTCACTAAATTAAACCACAGATATTTGTCCCCAGATTAAGATCACTTTCACTTCTAGGCTCTCTTCTTATTTATTTTAATTAATGAGTGAAAGCTCTGTTTTTCTTCATCTTTAGCCTTATTTCAGGCTTGCTGTTATGCACCTTGTTATAAATTCCTTGGCTTCCAATCAGGGTTTTATGAGCATGGAGGATTGTATTTAAAAATAAAGATTCTGAACACCCATATGTTTTGAGGTACAATTCCTTTCCTCAGAGGGTATGTAAAACATAAAACAAAAAAGCCTATTTTATTATGGAAATCTGAAAACAATCAATGAGCCTCTTGTTCAAAGTAACACCAGGTTTGCTTTAATTTTCAACAAATTCAATTTTCTTTAAAGTGCCGTTTATATGCCCATATTGAATTATAATAGTTAGTAGTAATTTATTAGGGATATTATTCCAGGAATTTTTCTATCTTCTGCCTTTGACCCTAGGGATGCGATAGCAGGGTATAAAGAATGTATGGTGTAGTATGACACAATATATAGTGCACGAGAAAGAGCATTACAGCAGAAAGTTTGTTTGGAAAAGATACGCTGACTGTGTTACTTCAAGTTAAAACAGCAAAAAAAAAAAAAAAATCACACAGTGTTTATAAAGCATGAGGCTACTATCTACCATTGATTTTTTCCTTTTTCCCCCATTAAACTGTCTTCAAAGCCAGTGCATTTTCTTGCATGATTCTAGAAGAGAGTCATTGTAGCACAAAACATTAAGCAATGTTTGTCCCAATTCAAAGCTAGTGGTAACAAATAGAAAGTGTCTGCTGTGGGTTTTGGATGAAGGCAAGAATATTGTTTTTCTGCTAGTTTCTCTGTTTAAACTAAAGATTTTGTGACAGGATTTGAGATTTTTTTTCCTTGTTATTTCAGTCTTGAAATCTTTTAATCTTTTCAAGCAGAGCATTGCCATTTTTTTGGTAAACTTTTTGTTTAAATATTGCAAGGTACTTTTCATATTTTCACAGAAACAGAATCCACCAATAGGAATTTCTAAGACTAAGTGTGAAAGGGTTTTATTAGGGCTGAATTTTTTATCTCATTTATTTATTTATGTATTTATTTATTTGTAGTTTCCTCTTGTAGTCTGAGCTCTGATTTAAAACTGTGAGGAAACTCATATTTACAAACCCTTTTAGATGCTTTATGTCTGGCATCAGGACTTTGCCCCATGTCTTTGTAGTAAGTCTCAAGAGACCATTGGAATGAAGAAATATGAATGCATCTTCTTACCCCAGTCTTCATCATGTGACTGGAATTGAGGCTATCCAATTCTGTGAAGCTCAAATCCAGATTAATCCCGATTAATCGAGTTAGTCTTGGTCCTCATGTGAGTGAGACTGACCAGGCAGAACTATTTTTGCTCTTGTTTGGGGGATTTCTTTGCACCTGATGATAGAGCACATTGATATTTGATGAACGTTACTAAGCACAAGACCATTATTTGAGATCTGAGAAATATTTTAAAAACACCTAAACAAACAAATTGTAAGATTTATACTAAAATGTCCCTTACCTCATACAGGGGTTCAGAGGATAATGTATAGTGTTGATGGCCCTTATTCCTCCCTACAAAACACTGGTATAGAAAAGGCCACAAATCCTGTGAGATAAGATTCTATTTTCTGTGGCCTTATAAAAATTCGATTATTCAATTTCTCTTTTGTCTCTCCTCAACTAGGAGACCCTTTGCCTAACCTTTATCTTTGTGCATGTAAGAGTTGCCATTTCTGGTTGCCTGAAACAGTAGTGCCAGTGCAGCTGATTTAGCAGTGTCATTTGTGCCCGGCCACCCAAAAGACCAGTGAGTTAGCTGTCAGCCTGCACTCAGATGTGCTCTGCTTCTAGATGTGCTCTTCTTACACTGCTGCCATCTTTCCAGTAACACATCATCACTCCTGCACTGTTTTGATAATACAGCATGTTTACAGATTGCTGGAGCAGCAGCACTCTTTGACAATGTGTTATTGCAATATATCGTGAGAGACAGCTATTCTCGGTGTGTTTTACTCCAAGGGTGCTTTCATCTCAAGCAGTACAGCTGATCTCAGGACTGCCCTTGGAAAATGTTGAGACAAATAAAACTCCGTCTTTCAGATTGACCCATAAATGATAGAAGTGTGAAGGTGCAACATCTGAGTCACACAGGGCCTTGCAGCAGCTCTGTCTCTAATGAGACCTTTCATGTAGTGCTCTCATATCCTCCAGAATCCCTGAGAAAGAGTAATTTGTGTCGTTTCTTGTTTTACAGTATAATTAAAAAATCACTGTTTAACGAGAAGTGTTCTTGTTTTGTCTTAGTTATTAGATGGCTTTTAAGATGTGGGCAGAAGCAGGCATGAAAACAAAGGGCATCTGATCTCCGAAGACTGGGAGCATGGTAGCAAAGAATAGCACTTTGGCACAGCACATCGGTGGTACAGGATAACATTTTATGTAACAGGATACAGACCACAGGGCCGCCAATTGGCACCGCAGGAAAGCGCTTTATGTAACAGCAGAGATAATCAGCATGTGGCTGGCATCACGGCTTAGTAACACATACAATGAGATGGGGAACAATTACATTCTCTCCCTCTCTCTCTCTCTCTCTCTTTTCCCCCTCCCACCCTCCAGAAGATACTGCGGGGAAATCCCTTCTTCCCTCTCTGAATAAGTATGTGATATTAGATATATTTACTGGGGGAAGACAGGGATCCAATTCAATTGTGCTAAGCTTTGTATCTGTCTTAATTTATTTTTTAAAAGCATGCCCTTTGCTCACTTGCTACTGTTGGGGGGACAGACTAAACAATTCAAAGCTTTTCTAAGAAAAAGAGTGACTTTTTAATCTCTGCAGTGAGCAATAATTTTTGGCAACACTATTATACTACCAAGAGGCAATTTTAATAAAACAGTCCAGTGCTTCAGAAGCTCCTGAAGTAGTGGCAATTTTAAGGAAATATGAGGATATATTTCTTTCACTGCTTCTCTTTTTAAACCTTTAAAAGAAAACCACAGTGCCCCTTTGGTGCCTCTTAAGTGGACACAACTGTTGATTTAGAAGAAAGACGAGCTGGTCTTTATGGTTAAGCATTTCAGTCCAACACCCTCTTTTAAAAAGCTAAGTACTTTAAGGTTTTGTTTAAGGTTGCTTACTCAAATCCAGAGGGACTGTAAAACATTGGCTGTGGAAAGCCAATCTCCTCACACCAAAGTTTCTTTGGTAGGACTCCAGGAAGGCTTTGGGGCATCCTGATTTCTGTCCACTCTTTGGCTTATAGTATTTCCTCCTTGTCTACTGAATAGATGAACTATTTTTACTTGCTCATGAACAAATGGCCTGACGTATGTATTTGCAGTAGGTTTTATGCTGGTGTAAATTCATGTATGCCAGTGTCAGGGGAAGCAGAGACAATTACTGCAATATCCATTGTTTCTTATCAAACTAGTTATCTGTTGTATTGGATATCATTTTCTGATGGAGTCTCATAATTCATTGTGCCAGAACCTTTCAGATTAAGTTGCACTCTGTGTATTTTTGAAGACTGAAGGGGTAGAGTAGAAATGGAATAATTTGTAATTATCTCTGGTAGTTTGATGGCTGTCACTTGCTTACCTTTTGGAACACGCGATTTGTATACCTCACTTCCAAAATCTGGAAAACCTGTGCCTATGCAGCTTTACATAGGCAGGTACTTAAACATGTGTATTTCTAAATTTACCAACTGATCTTAACATTTATTGATTCCTGTAATTACAACATTAAGAATATTGGTTAAAATATGTAAGTGTATAATGCAATATGTCAGTAATTAACAGAATTCCAGAATCACAGACTGGCTAAGGTTAGAAAGGTCAGGAGGTCAGGTAGTCCAGCCTCCCTCATCAAGCAAACATCTAGTGCTCATGCTAGTGAAAGCAATGTGTGAATGCCTGCTTGCAGCACTGTTCCTACTATTCACTGTAAAAATGTATGCAAAAAGTTATTACAGTCAAAATTTAAATCAATAAAAGTGAATAATATAATTTATGTTTATGTTACAAGCATGTAACACAATACTAATACGCTGATGCAGCTGAAATCAGTCTTAAGATGGACTCAAATGTGGCCAACTGTAACAAATACATGTGCTTAGAGACTGGTATCTATAGCTCGTTTTGAGTAGAATGCAGCTTCAAATCAAAGTGAAGATTACTATTCACGTGAATAAAATGTAGATTGTACTCTAGGACTGAAATCCTTTCTCTTCCCCTTCCTTGCAATCCGTTTTGAGTCTCTATGCCTACAAATGTCCTCCAAACACAGTATGTATATGCATACAAGTTACCACACACAACTGACATGTTCATTTCAAAGCTCTCTTTCAAAAAGTAGCCCCCATATGAGGAGGCTCATTACCTTTTAAAGGCTACATTGGTGAAAAAATACCCCAACCTTATTCTTAATGACATGTATCCAGCTGACAGTTTGAAAAAGTTTGACAGTAAAATTTTTTCCTGTTCATAATAAGGTCTGGTTTAGCCTCCTCAAAAATTGACCCACAGATGATGTCATTGCCCTAATAGGTGAACTATCCTGGTTTTAAATCCAACTATGCTTCTTGAAATATTTACCAGAGACAGAAAGAGTAGGGAAAATATATATTATAAGTTTATTACACTTCAGTTACTTATGGCAATATCCCGTCTGTTCCCTTACTGAGAAAGGAAATTCCAGCTCCTGCTTTAAGTTTCTGTCAGAGGTCTGATTAGGAAGTGTTCAGATGGTCAGGCTTTGCTGGGAGGGTTGCAGGGTATAGAGCCATTGTAAGAGAATGTGTTTGCACTATGGATTTGTTCTGGTTTTTTGCAAGGTACACAAGATTTGCTTCTTCTTCAGTCCAGAAGATTCTAAATTAATAGATTTTCAGTATAAAATAGCAGTAGACAAGAATAGACCGTTCATTCAAAGTTTTCAATAATATAGCTCTTCTATGCCATAAACCTTGCTTCCATTTTGCTCTTTCCTTATTTATTATAGTTTTCTACTGAGACTTAATATATCAGCTAATGCATAGAAAGTTATCACTATCGAAGTGCAATAAGGGTCATCTTTTATATCTTTCTTTAAAAAAAAAAAAAAAAAACCAGAAACAAAACCTTGACATTTCAGTCAAACTTGAGCTCTTCTTACATAGTGAAAAACAACTACTAGATGTATAGCTCCAAGGATCCTGGTTTCAGAAATGAAAATATTCCAAGAAGAAGGAGAGACACTGGAGCTGTAAACAACAGTGAACAAGAGAGATTTTTCTTTAAAAACCTAGTGAATGTTGTCTTCAAATTGGATGTGTTGTGGAAGTGTACTTGAAAATTTTCCCAGTTGTTCCGTTGTGTAGGAGAATGCAACTTCATAAACACTACAAGCAAAACATTTTTACATGAAAGAGTATTTTTTTTCAAGTTGCTAGCTTGTCCTGCATTTTATTTCCAGCAGTATCAATAGTATGGATCTTACCCCAAAATTTAAAAAAATGTATTAAAGTAATTTATGAAATTTATTTTTATTAAGACATATATTTACAAGTAAAGGCAGTTGTTTTTTTCTCTTGAAAAACTATTAGAATCTAATAGTAAACAATGTTCTCTTCTATTGCTTCTTAACAGCTAAGGATTTCACTCAAGTCATACACCTTCTGTCCTCAGCTACACTTTGCAGTCCTGCTCTTTATGGTGTATCTAAATGAGAGCACTGATTTTGTATGTCGGTTAATTTAGAATTCTGTTCATTGGAAGTTTCAGAATGGAGCTTTTACAGCCTCTTGTTAGAGTTCTACACTTTATTTTAAGGGGATGTGCTTCCAAGTGAAGTAGTTAAGCTTATATATCAAAGCCCTTGATGGAGGCTGTGGCAAAAATTTATGCTTGATAAACTTGTCTGTGATAAACTAACAACAGTGAAATACAGTAAAAGCTAGTTTCTTACTAATCGATTTCTTATCAGTTATAAGGGACGATTAGCATTAACCAAGAAAGCAGGTCTTTAAAAATGGAATTGTCAGCTCTTTGACTAATGAAGAGCCACATTTCTCACCTTGCAGTGGGGCGGAATTTCTTGTTATTTCTTTTTCATTTTCAAGTGAAGAAGGAAGTGGTAGTGCTAGCAGGATGAAAAAGTGTCTTAGTGTTAAGCCTGCTTAGAAGCATAATGGACAACACCTTCATTTAAGGATTGGAATTCTGTTTTTTTATCTAAGAACCACAATGAAATAGAAGACGTTTTGAAATTTTTTGAGTCCTTCAATATTAGTAATTGAACTGCAGTGATTAAATGTTTTTAAGAGGCTTTATTCTTTTAATCTAGTGCATTTTTTTTCCTGTTTTTTCTTTTTTTTTTCTTGACTTCTCTTTATTCTGGGTGTAATTTTGTAGAAAACTCCTAAAATGCCATTGGCAAATAAAATTCCTGTGAATAAAAGTATTATTTGTTTTTCTTCTGACTTGTGATAATGATTATGGTAATAAGTGTGTAGAAACATGTTCACCCAACAGCTTAGGACAAAAAGAGCAAAACAAACACATTTTCTCTGCTGGGCCTGTATGGTTTTTATGTCAATTGGTGGAGCATACTTTATCTGACCAAAGGCTGTTAAAATACTTTTCTTTTAAACAGAATTCATCACTTATGCAAACACTTGATCAACCTGATGAATATTTATAGCAAGCACTTCAAAACTTGAAGCATGTAATTTAAAATTGCTTTTATTTTTCTGTCAAATATATTTTTCTATTAGTCAAAATCTCTAACTCCAAAGAAGTGTTTACAGTGTAAAAGACATGGTGGGGCTTCTTTCCTTAATTGTAGGAACCCCAAAGCACAGCACAAATTTTTATGCTATCCGTGCTTACATGATTTCCTGGTTTTAACTCCTTTACTGTAGCACTGAAGAAAAAAGATCCTTTTGTTTTTCTTAATATAAACAGTTCCTTCAGCATCATGAGAATACTTTTATTTTCAGTGACTCAAAGAAATATGAAATATGTGGCAAAGCATCTTAAGTAGTACACAGAAGGCAGTCATCTTTCTTGATGTTCAGGCAAATCTTTTTATTAGATCAAACTTGTGCTTCTGGCAAATCTTTTTATTAGATCAAACTTGTGCTTCCACCACGAGGGTAACTTCTTTATTATGACAGGAGCTAGTTTGAGAAAAAAATGCTTGTGCTTAGGCCTGGTCATGTTTCTGTTGTTTTTCTGGGTTTTAGGGTTTTTTTGATAACCTAATACTAATGAACATAGAGCTATAAGTTTCATTCTCCCTGTGTAAATTGGGATAATCCTACTTCTTTTTTCACTATTTATCCATTTTATCTACTGACATGGAGAGCATTTTGGAGCAGTTATTTGTTTCATATTTGTATGTTAATTGTACCAAGCTCAAATATATTCCTGGCAGAAACCACCCGATACAATGAAAATTATTTAAAAAACAAGCAGCAATATAGAGTCCACATAGCAGTGGAACAGATTTGTCCTGCTTAAACTTATATGGTTTTCCTAAAAGATACCAGGTTACATCTGCATGGTACCTCAGATTTCCAACACGTGAGAAAGAGGTTTCAGCCTGAGCTGACACTTGCAATGTTTAGATATTTCTTGGGGAAAAAAACATAGCAGTCATAGAAGAAGGAAATTGTGCTTTATCCTTACAAATACATCCTGAGGACTGTGTTGTGGGTCTACCCCACTGGTACTTACACTGCAGTGTTAATAATAATGCAGTTTTATTGAATGATGATTGCATCTCTTTTCCCCTGCCACATTTATTATGCAAGGTCAGGGACCAGGTTGTACAAATAATTAAAAAAAAATCTTTGATTTTCAAGCTTTTGAAATTTAGATGCCGGTTGAGTGGAACTAGGCAGATGTGAAAACTCTGAAAATGATTGCAGTGTTTTCTGCAGCAGGATTACCTAGCCAGAATCAGGAGTCCCACACCTTCAGAATTCCAAGACCCTTGGATATTCGTTGCCTGTTGAACCATTTTGTTTATTCCTTTAACTGTTTTAGTTCAACTGAATGTACAGCCATAATCTGTGGAAATGGACAGATGCTGCATGTGTGGCAATATGCTGCCAAAAATAGAAAAGAAACACAAAAAAGAGTAGGCTTCAATGTTGTATCCAGCTGCCTGCTTCGATTTTTTCACTGAAGCACTGGGGCATTTACCAAATGCACTTCCACCTTTACATGATCTGAAACAGGCTTTAAAGTGGATAGTTTTGCTTTCTCCTGTCTACCCTCCATGCTCTCTTCCTTCCCACTCTTTTGGCATCCACTTCTATCAATGACAATGACATAGCTAATTTAGGGTTTGTTGTTACTGTCTTTTAGGTGAAGCTAGAGGGAAATAATCTCTTAAATGAAAAATGCTGGTTTTATTTCATTGGCCATGCTTCATTTGAACACAGTGTGTTCATTAATAACTGTACAAAATGACTTGTCTAGCAGGAATATTTATTCTAATAATGAACATTAAGAGAATAAACTTGTAAAACCAGAAAGATCAAGTTAGTGCCACTGTGGGTACAAGTGGAGGATTGCAGTACACGTGTGATATACTTCCAAATTAGTTTCACTATTCTGTGTGTTTATGCAGGGGGTAAATAGGATGTGGGCCTAATTTATTTCTAGGGTTGGGAAGAAATAAATAGGCCCCACATTTCTGAGAGCAGGTTGCTGCAAGCAGCATTTATACAGCTTTGTGGAGAGGGGGTAGCCTTTTGCTCACCTTCTTGCAATGACCTAGTGACACCTTAGAAAGGTGTCTCAAAGAGAGTGTCTTGAATCATGAAGCCTGAAGAAGTAAATGTCTTTTTGTGTGTGAGGCAGTGAGAATTATGGCCTTCAAATTAGGGAAGTGACATATCATGCAATATTTGTGTCTGGTGTCAAATCATTAGCCCATCTCAAACACCAATATTAGATTTGCTGTTTGTCCTTCAAGATGGTTTCATAATTCCTGGAATGCTTACAGAATTTTTTCAGTAAGGGATTGAAGAACACTAAATAACCTGCATATAGTTACCAGACATTAGACAGCAAAGGAGTCTACTCTAAAATTTTTGTTCAGGGTTTATTTGATTCATGCTAATGGTAGGACTGATGGTGGTGAAAAGAAAAAAAAAAAAGAGAGAACAACCAAATCTGAAATTAAAAGTTTAGAAAAAAATTATCTGAGAATTCATATGCAAGCTAAGTATGCACCATGCCATTTTGCTGTTTCTCCATGCAGAAATTCTCCTTCTTCAATTGCCTTTTAGAGACCCACCTTGAAACAGCTCAGATCCTGAAGCACAACACAGTGAGCATCATCCTAATACTTGCCAAAGACCTTGCAGGTCATTGAAGTGAGTGGGTCTTTGAAGATAATTGTATCCATCACTTATGTGGGATGAAATTTTGTATGTGTCTTGCCAAATATGGATGCAGCTGTCTGAGAAACAAAGGGTAGAAGCTTGCAAGTTGCAGTGAATGAAGACTGGATATTTGAAGGTTTGGACTCAATATGTAATCTGTTTTTCAGTTATAGCCCAAGGTTTTCCACCTGGCTCTACCACCATCCTTTGGAAAACACAGAGAACAAGTGTCTTTTTGAAAATCTTATCACATTTTTGCTTGGATAATAATAATAATAATAATATATAAAATCTTCTAGAATTCCAGTTCTTTGCTTTGAGTATTGCATGAGCAGCTCTTTTAAATTCCTCTTTTGTGTATTTTTACATAATTGTCCTATTGATTATCTATTTAATTTTTTACAAGTTATATTGATACTGTCATGTAGGGTGAGATAAGAATAATTTGAGATTTTTTTATTATTATCTCCGTGTCTCTTAAAGTAGTACTAAAACTATGATTTATGTCGGACAAACCTAGGTAAAACTAAAGTTAATATTCTATTTTCATGAATGATCAGTGGGAAATTGTTCAGATATAAAGTAAAAGTGACTGATATATAGAGAATGGAACCAAGGCATGGTTATGCTTTGAGAGTTTTTATGTGGGGAATTTTGGAAGGCAAGAGTACAAGTTGAAAGTGTTCCCTTTAGGCTTATAATAAAATCTTTACTGGTGTTTGTCACTGCAGAAAGCAGTGACAGAATCTTGGAACCCTGGGTTAAGGCAATCTTGCTTCTAGCTTTGGCCATTTTTTGAAAACCACATAAATTTGGAAGTATTGAGGCTGGTGACCATTGCTGGTAATCTCCCATTAGCCATCTGCATAATAAACATAGTTGTTTTGCTATTTAAGGGATGAAAAATGGTTATTTGGCTAATTTTGAAGGCTGAATACTCTGCTTTTGGCTGACAGAGATTCCTCCCTGTCATATCTGAAGCTTATGGGCAAGAGAAAGTAGTAAGTTAAGCTCTACTTGCTGATATTTTGGGATTAACAGAAGTTTTCAGATTTTAGGGTTGTCAGGCTAATACTGTAATGAGAACCAGCTTGAAACAAAGGGAATTGAGAATAAAATCATATGTTTCATTTTGCCAGCCTAACAATATTTAGGTTTTGCATTTTTTTTTAATTTTTATTTTTGAACAACTTAAGTCCTGTGGACATATGAGGTAAGGACAGATTGTTGCAGCTGTTGAGTTTTTTATTCTCCCTACTATATTTCCAACAGAAAGAAAGAAGAAGGAAATTTAAACTGTGTACAGACAAACAATTATTCAAATGTCAGAGGGGATCAGAAAATAGGGGAGTCTTTGTTCTTCATCTTCTTTTGAACTACAAGCTGTCAACCCTTGCTAAAGTTGGTACAGCAAATATGTAAGAACTTAATGTATGTGGTAAGGTCTATGTAGTTTGGACAGTGAAGGTGGACAAGATGCAAATGTTGATATGATATCTAGCCTGTGTTTCTTCTGAGGTTCATCCCTGACACACTAGAGCGGTGAGGACTTACTTTGCTTTTAGTTTCCAACTAATTAGAGAAATAGAAGAATTCTACATGCTTCAGTCAGGCTGTTAGAGTGCATGATGCACTGTTAATCCCTTAGATTGAGGAACTCTGAGTTCCATTGAGTTATTTAGGAAAGATGGAGTAAAAGAGTAAAGTGCAGGAGATGTAAATATCAAAGATATGTCAAATTTTGTAGTGTATACCTCTCCTTTAAACAATTGAAGAGCCCTTATCTGGAATGACTATGTACTAGCCCTCCCAGCAGCTTCTAATATTTCCAAGTGATCATGATTATAAGGTTTATGCAAGATAAATGTTGACTTGTTCAGCTTAAAGAAGTAATTCTGACTTTTTTTGGGTTTTTTTTCCCTACTTTTGTATTCATTCTGCCCTTTACTAAGTTAAAACTGTTGCAAGTAAGAATTAATGAAGGTCGTTGCCATTATATATTTGCTGTATGTATCTGGCCTGTTCCATTATACAACTATGAGGGAATATGTGTGACTAGTTCTGTCAATACTGATAAATATATTCAGCTTGCTTGGGCTTTTCCATGCAAGTCAGATGAGAGGAAAGTGTTGCTTTTGGATCTTTTGAGTTCTGCTCTAAATGCTACATTTTACGTTGTCAGGCAATGAATACAGGATTGTTTTGTGGCTAGAAAGAAAGGGAAATTGTTGAGGCTTTCTGCATGCAACTGTGTATAATAAGTTCTGGAGCAATGATTATGCTACTTAGGAGACACTTAACATCTAAGAATTTGGTTTTATTTAATCACTGGTATGGTAAAAAACATAATTTCTGAACTGGAAAAGTAAGTCTGAACCAAGAAGGTTCTTCTTTAATTTTATTATATCCCCTTTTGTCTGATTTATATCTATTGTATCCTTCAATACCCTTTTCTATTTCTCACCATAAAAATATCCACGTGTTTTCAGGTTCATTTATATAATTTACTTTGATGAATAAACTGGTCAGCTCTCTCCATGTGCTCAGTACTCGTGGAATGATATATTGTATTGGAGTTCTAATTGAATTCCCTTTTTATTCCTGTAGTGCTTCACTTACTTGCATTCCAATATGTCACAGACAGCTTATTTCTTTTTACCTTATCAAGCTTTTAAGGTATTTTAAATAAGATTGGCACTGTGTTGAGAGACTTGAGCCATGTCCTTGTTATTTATTTTTAGCTTACACGTGTCAATTCCTTCAATTTGGAATGTTTTATTTTTATACTTCTGAAGAAAAAATTCTACTGATTCCTAGTAGGAGTGCAATAAATTCACCCCTTGACCTGTTGCTGTCAAAGATTAGAATCATCTCCTACATTCAGATCACATGTTTGTGGTCATTATTTTTCTTTCCTTTTCTCTGCTGTTAATATGTACTGACTCACTGAGCTTGCGTACCTTCCTTTAATATCACCTGCTACATTTCACACATACTTGCTAATAAATCATTATTGTTCATTTTAGTGTTTCCAAATAAAGGCCTTGCTCCTTTTTTTAAAATGTCACCCAGCTGTAGTTTCTCTGCTTGCTTCTAACTGGTTATCTACACTTGGCTCACTCAGTTCCATCTCATGATTTCTTCTTACCTTTTTCTTTTTCTCCTCCTTTGATTCCTGTGGTGCTGCTTCCCAAGGGCAACCACATGGTTGATGCCTGGTCCCATTATCCAGCTGTTAGTGGGATCCTCAATAACATTCCCACTAGCACGTCTGAAGCACGTCTGAATGT